>NC_056625.2:94560825-94860825 GCF_002870075.4 Lactuca sativa | reverse complement strand
ACTGTGGTAAGTGACGAACCAAACCGATAAAACAATGTTGCGTACTCATCGGGAGTGTGTAAGATCCTTAAACAAGGCTTAACGGGGTTTACGGACCTTGCATTGCGAAGCCGGACACTCACAGTTGTCACACACGAAACCGCTCTCAATCGTTTTCACTCTATCTCTTCTTATCGAGAATCTCTCCCAAATCTCTCCAAGAATGTGAAATCTCTCCCAAATCTCTCTCAAAAGTTTCCGTAACTTTTTGAAGTCGTTCGGGTCATTCCGACCCTTAACCGGGTCAAAAACGGCTTAAAACGGGGCAAAAACGGACAAAATAGGCTTAAGGACCTGAAACCCCTCTTAGGGCCGAAAGTCCTCTTAGGGACCGAACCCTCCTGAGCCGAACCCGAAGGGTCCTCTCGGGCCCGAACCTCGCACAAGACCCGAACCCGAAGCCTTGGTCCATTTCGCTCCATGATGCCTTCGGTCTAGTTCGCTTCTAACCCTTCGGACCGAGCCCGACCCTCGCTTGCTGATCTGCTCCGCTTTGCTTCTCACCCAGCCTCAATAGGAGCGAACCTCGGCCAGGACCGAGAGGTCTCGCTGGGAAGCTTCTTTTCTCCCGGTTTTCGTCTAATTTTGCGTTTTAGGCCCATTTTTAATTGTTTTAGCACGGGATTTTCACCAAAACTTTATTTTAACATATAAGGACCCATAATTATTAAATTATCACGTTTTTAAGGATAAAACCTTATCCAAAAGAGTGGGTGAAGTACAAGAGGTGGAGTGTTGACTTTCCTTTATTCTATGACACAAGCAACCACCATACCCACTCCATGACTAACCCACACTCCTCCCCACCATACCCAGTCACTTCCTTGTCCTTTTCACCTCACTCACAAGTTATTCCCACATTTTGAGAGCTGGACATTCATCCTCTCTCCTAATTCTCACTCACTTGCTTTCATTTCACCAAAAATCAAACACAACTTTTCTCTCAAACTTTTTCTCTCTATTTCAAGACTCTAAGGCTGATTTTCAAGCTTTATTCTTCTCTTGGTAAGTATAATTCATCCTCCTTGTGATTATTACACCTCATTCTACTCAAATCATTGATTTCTTACACAAACATCATCACATTCTTGTTAGATCTTCGAACCGTCAAGTGATTCTTCAAGTGTTCTTGCGTTGAACACTTCTTCTCTCCATCATCCATCTTCTGAAATCACTCAAGGTGAGTTCATACCCCTACATTTTCATGTTTTCTCAAGTTTTTAGGGGGGGGGGGAATATGTTGGAATAGTGTCTAGGCTGCAACTATATTAGGCAAGTATTTGACCCGATTGTACATGGTCCTTTTGGGTTGCCTTCACCATAGCAACTTGATAGGATGATTTATTATGAGAGAGTAAATATTATTAATATATTATGAGAATAATATAAGGAATAATAATATTGGTATTTGATTAATATAAGTCATAAATTAATTAGTATTAATTTGGTGACTTAAAGAGATTAATTAAATAAGAGGGTATAAACTGTCAATTGTTTGATAGTTACACTTTAGACTGTAAATCCTTAGGAGATAGGGATTAGACGGATTCTAGAGCTTTGGATAGCTCAAAATCGTCCAAGGCTTATCTATGGTAAGGATTTGGATTGCTTTAAGGAAAGGATTATCCAATTAGGGTTTAAGGTGAAACCCTTAAGGAGTCTAAGGGTATAAATAGACCCTATGGCATAGGGAAATCGGAACCTCTTAAGAAGAAATAAACCCTGGCCGAATCTTCCCCCTCCCCTCTCTCTCTAAAATCATCTTCTTTGCTTATTGGTGTTTGTAAGCCATTAGAGGAGTGACAATTGTGACTCTAGAGCTCCAAGACAACAAGATCAAAACAAGAGATTCAAATGTAAACTTCTAGATCTGATTTTGTATTGTTTTATACCTTATTAGTTGTTAGAAGTCTTGGATTCAAAGCATGTTTAATTAGAAAGCCTAGATCCAAGCATTAGGGTTTTGCATGCGCACATAGGAAAGTTCTTATGGCTAAAACCCATCAGTGGTATCAGAGCCTAGATTGGTTTCTATTAAATTGTTGCTTGTTTGTTTGAAACTTGTGTGCAAAATTCGATTTTTGTGTTTCTGAGTCATGGACTCAGCAAGTCCCTTGGTGCACTCGGCGAGTCCAAACGTCAGGAAAGGCCAGATTCGGGATTTTTTGATGATTATCTTATGGAAACTTACCTTAATCATATTAGATCAACCCAAATCCGATTTTTTGATATATATGACTATAATCTTGATCTAATTAAAGATATTTATCAACTAATAAAATATTTAATTTCCTTATGTGATAATTAATTAATTGTTTTGATTAAATTGGTAATTATCTTGCAAGAAATCTTGAATAAATCAAATATAGATAATTATGAAATTAATTGTTAATTAAAATTATTTGTTATTTGATCCTCCATGTTTTAAATGTTTAAAACTTGTCCTCAAGTTTTGAAATTTATGTTTTGTGATTAAAAGTTTTAATTTAGACAATTTAAATTTCAAACCCTAGATTTTTAAAAGTTTAAAATACAACCCTATACTAATATAATATTACAAGATTAATATATATATAACTAAAATGCTAGTCTTACCGTTAGTAGGCCTCATTCACGAAGCCGATCTATAAGGTGGGTATAAGTTTGCGGCCTATAAAATGGCGCTTAATGGGTGTACACTCACACCCACCGCTTGCTTGATCGGTGGAGGGTCGTTAGCCGAACGGGTAGGATAGGGCAACCTCATCCTCTCATTAAAAGTATAATATGAAATACAAAGTAACTACACATTTTTTTAAAATTTCCCAATCTTAGTTACTTTAGGAAAAGTGAATTGATGCAATCCCATGAAACTACACTTTGCACCTTGCTAAGAAGTTAGTGGAGCGTGTGTGGTTTACCAGCACACTAATTGGTTCTAAGCAAAGGTGGCAAAGGGTGATTCATTGTTTATCATAGTTCGATGGAGCGTCTGTGGTTTACCGGCACATCGAATAGGTGATCGTTACAATGAAGGCACCATGTGAATTTGCATGGTAATTCACACCCGCTTTGTGATCCTCGGTATCCCAGTCACAAACAATAGGGGCATATCGAGATTTAAACATGCCATTGAATAGTTTCAATGAATCTCATCCAAACCTAGGAATTCTCAATACATTTAGGACTTAAAGTTATGTTGGTGGAGAATTAGTGAATCGTCATTCACTTACTTTCATATTATTTTCATGTTAGATTATGGCATCCCTTTTCTAATATGTAAATATTGTTGTTGGATCCTAGCCCTAATTTTTCTTATTGGGTGATAATTAGGGATTCATATTCTAATCTATCTTTGTCCTTTCTATTTGTAGATGTCGAACGCAAACAACGCTGCTGCTAGTTCTTTCACATTGATGAGCCTTTGTCAAAAGGTCACTTTCGATGGGACGAACTTTAGCGAATGGATAAGATACATTCGCACCATTGCTCGCTATGAGGATAAGGAGTATGTCCTTGATGAGAAACTCGAGAAAATCAACCCTGAAATCGCTACTCCGGCTGAAATGACCGCTTTTGAAACTCACGAGCGAGATGCAACGAAGGTACATTGCATCATGATAGCCACCATGAACTCTGAATTCCAAAAGTCCTATGAAGACATGTACCCATACGAGATGCATCAAGACTTATTGGAGAGATACCACCAAAACGCGAGACAAGAGCGTTATGAGATTTTCACTAACATGATTTCCGCTAAGATGGGTCATGGAGAATCTCTTACCGTGCACCTGCAAAAGATGCAAAGGTATGTCGACCGCCTTCGCAAGTTAAATGTTGACTTTGGAGAAGACTTTGCGATCGACATGGTGCTTCACTCTTTGCCTCCGAGCTACAATCAATTTAGAATGACCTACCACATGAACAAAGAGGAGGTCACCCTAAGCAAGCTCCAAGGTCTCTTGAGGGTCGTTGAGAGCAACTTCAAGGACAAGTCTGTTGCACCAACTCCTAATCCGCCCGCTGCTCCTGTCTTGGCAATTGGACAAGGAAAGGGAAACAAGAGGAAGGCTTCGTCTAAGAACTATCGCAAGGTTAAAGCCCGAGATGGTGCCTCTTCTAGTGGGACCAAAGTTGATCCTGCTAAACCCTGCCCTAACCCGAAGGAGGCAGAGTGCCACCACTGCCACAAGATAGGACATTGGAAGAGAAGCTGCCCAGAGTACGTACAAGCCATCAAGGAAGGAAAGATCAATCCATCTTTCGTAGGTATATACACAATTAAATCTAACGATTCTAATCATGCTATTTCTTGGGTTCTTGATACCGGTTGTGGTTACCACATTTGCTCTAATGTGCAGGGACTAAGAAGAAGTAGGGATGTGGAGCAAGGAAGGATCAATCTAATAATGGGGAACAGAAGATCGTCGCCTGTGACCAAGATTGGAGTGTATTCTTTAGTGCTTAGGAATAGTTTATGTTTAGATTTGAACAATTGTTGATATTCGCCAGAAATGGCTAGAAACATCATTTCATTTCATGGTTTGTTTAGACAAGGTTTTAGATTTTCTTTTAATAATGAGAATGGTTCTATTTTAGCTTATCTAAATGGTGTCTTTTATATTGAAGCTATACCATGTAATGGAATATATGAAACTGTTATGATTATTGATAACTTAGGAAATGATGTTTTGAACATAGATTCTTCCAATAGTGTGGATAGAGCATCCTTGCGGCACTGTCGTCTTGGACATGTTAACAAGAAACGCATAGCCCAACTCCAAAAGGATGGAGTGTTGGAGTCATTCGACCTTAGGGAAGATGACACGTGCGAGTCTTGTTTACTTGGAAAGATGACTAAATCATCCTTCACAAGTACGTGTGAAAGGGGTGAGGGTCTATTGGACCTAATACATACCGATGTATGTGGACCGTTTAGATCAACCACGAAGGATGTAAACCGCTTCTACGTGACTTTTACCGATGACTATAGTAGATATGGGTATATCTACTTAATCAAGCAAAAGTCAAAAACTTTTGAAAAGTTCAAAGAGTTCAAGAACGAAGTGGAGAATCAATTGGGCAGGAAAATCAAGATGCTTCGATCCGATCGAGGAGGAGAGTACCTAAGTCTTGAATTCCATGATTATCTCAAGGAGTGTGGAATAGTTTCACAACTGACGCCACCTAGGACACCACAATTGAATGGTGTAGTAGAAAGGCGTAATCGAACCTTATTAGATATTGTTCGCTCTATGATGAATCGTGCTTCACTATCAATCTCTTTTTGGGGGTATGCCTTAGAGACTGCCGCCCATATCCTTAACCGAGTCCCTACTAAGAAGGTTGCCAAAAAACCTCACGAGATGTGGACAGGGAAAGCTCCCTCGTTAGCACATATCAAGGTTTGGGGTTGCGAGGATTTCGTAAGACGAGATACTCACGACAAGCTCGAACCTCGTAGTGAGCGATGTATTTTCATCGGCTACCCACAGAAATCCTTTGGATATCTCTTCTATAGACTGAAGGACAATGTTGTCTTTGTTGCGAGGAGAGGGGTTTTCCGAGAGCGAGAACTCATAAGCCAAGGATACAGTGGGAGGCAAATCAAACTTGAAGAGATTCAAGAGTCGATAGACGAAGGAACCTCTACCGCTGACACTCAACCCGAGGAGGAAACTCCGGTTGAACCGATTGACGAGTCCTTACCTCTTAGACGTTCCGATAGAGTTAGAGTTCAACCCTAGTTTTATGGTTTTCATATTACTACCGAAGGGGATACGTATATTAGTGATGGTACACTAATAAATCTTGATGAACCTAATAGCTATAAGGAAGCCATGGCAGGCCCGAGTCTGCGAAATGGAAAGAGGAAATGGATAGCGAGATCCAATCCATGTATGATAACCAAGTTTGGAATTTGGTTGATTATGTGCCCGGACGTAAGACCGTTGGGTGCAAATGGATCTTCAAGTAGAAGACCGACGTGGATGGAAACGTACACACATATAAAGCGCGATTGGTCGCGAAGGGCTTTACTCAAACTCCCGGAGTTGACTATGACGAGACCTTCTCACTAGTTGCGAAGATAAAATCTATTAGAGTGATGCTAGCGATTGCCGCATTTCATGATTATGAGATTTGGCAAATGGATGTCAAGACCGCTTTCCTTAACGGAAAGTTGGCTGAGGATGTTTACATGGCTCGGCCAGAGGGGTTTGTGAATCCGAAGCATCCGAATAGAGTGTGTAAGCTTGAGAAGTCCATTTATGGACTTAAGCAAGCGTCTCGCAGATGGAATCTTTGCTTCGATGAGAAAGTCAAAGAGTTTGGATTTGTACGAAGCGAAGATGAATCGTGTGTATATGTCAAAGCCAGTGGGAGTATAGTAAGCTTCCTCGTTCTATATGTCGATGACATATTGATCATAGGAAACGACATCCCAACTCTGCAGGAGGTTAAGTCCTGGCTCGGGAAGTGCTTCGCTATGAAGGACCTCGGAGAGGCTTCTTACATTTTGGGAATAAGAATAGTAAGAGAAAGAAGTAAGAGACTAATAGGACTTAGTCAGAACACTTACTTAGAGAAGGTACTAAAACGTTTTAGTATGGAAAACTCGAAGAAGGGAGAATTACCAATACAAAGTAATGCCAAGTTGAGTAAGACTCAAAGTCCGAGTACCTAAATGCTAGACTAATTATTCCATAGAATTGTCAGCATGATATCTAACAGAGGACTGTATGATCCCTTATCTAAAGGACAAGATTGATTAGATCAGAGTTTGACAGCGTCTTTGAGAGCTACAATTGCAGATCGAGTTGTACTTGTGCATATAGTTACTAGACTTATCCAAGTGGGAGACTGTTGGAATAGTGTCTAAGGCTGCAACTATATTAGGCAAGTATTTGACCCGATTGTGCATGGTCCTTTTGGGTTGCCTTCACCATAGCAACTTGATAGGATGATTTATTATGAGAGAGTAAATATTATTAATATATTATGAGAATAATATAAGGAATAATAATATTGGTATTTGATTAATATAAGTCATAAATTAATTAGTATTAATTTGGTGACTTAAAGAGATTAATTAAATAAGAGGGTATAAACTGTCAATTGTTTGATAGTTACACTTTAGACTGTAAATCCTTAGGAGATAGGGATTGGACGGATTCTAGAGCTTTGGATAGCTCAAAATCGTCCAAGGCTTATCTATGGTAAGGATTTGGATTGCTTTAAGGAAAGGATTATCTAATTAGGGTTTAAGGTGAAACCCTTAAGGAGTCTACAAGTATAAATAGACCCTATGGCAAAGGGAAATCCGCACCTCTTAAGAAGAAATAAACCCTGGCCAAATCTTCCCCCTCCTCTCCCTCTCTCTAAAATCATCTTCTTTGCTTATTGGTGTTTGTAAGCCATTAGAGGAGTGACAATTGTGACTCTAGAGCTCCAAGACAACAAGATCAAAACAAGAGATTCAAAGGTAAACTTCTAGATCTGATTTTGTATTGTTTTATACCTAATTAGTTGTTAGAACTCTTGGATTCAAACCATGTTTAATTAGAAAGCCTAGATCCAAGCATTAGGGTTTTGCATGCGCACATAGGAAAGTTCTTATGGCTAAAACCCATCAGAATACAAGTTAAAACACCAAGAACATAACTAAACTTTTCTAACAGCCTTCATCAGAAAAGTTCAACTCCATTCACGGACTGGTTTGGACAACTTAAACATGTTAGTTTTCAAAACTGTTTTAGGTGCAAGTAGTTCCACTTCTTAGCTTTAAAATGACTACTTTTAATTTACATCTCCACACGATGTTTCTACAATTTATGGTGATTTTTACAAAACAGCCTGTCTTTTCAAACACAAGTCCGGACCAGTCTGTGAATATGAGCATTTTAATACAAGATAAAGGCTCCCAAAAATCATGATAAAAATTATGAGTAAACTAGACACATTTTAGGAACTCTCATAATTTACGGACACTACTAGAAAAACAGCCTTTTACGTCGCTCATTGCGTGTCGTAAAAGGCTCAGACGACGCGCAAATGCGTGTCAAGGAAGGCCCTGTCATAAAGAGAGACGACGCGCATTTACGACGCTCATTTACGACGCGCAATTACGACGCGCTTTTATGACATGCAATGTGTATCAAGAAAGGCCCTGTCATAAAGGTAGACGACACGCATTCGCATGTCGTAACCTTACGACGCGCGTGTTAATGACACGCATTGCGTATCAAGAAAGCCCCTGTCAAGAAAGGCCATGTCATAAATGAAGATGACACACATTTTTGCGTATCATAATTTTAAATATTTTAAAAAAATATTATATATAGATTTACTTATTTTCAAATTAAATTTGTATTTAATGTTTCATAATATAAAATAAAATATCATATACAAAAAATAGAATCCACTGCATAAATTTAATGTCATACAAATAACCGTTCGAACGACTAAGGGGATCCGATTGTACATTGTTATTAAGAAAATGGAAGTATATTGTTATAGTTAGAAATTAAATGAGAGTACAATGCGCTACGTTTGGTTCCTCTCATATAGTTTCCGTCTTCAAGATTGCTATCCAATAAGCTTTTAGTATTCGCATGTAGAAATTCCATTGCAAAATGCACACCTGAGAGCTCACGTCCAGGAACAGGGAGGTCTCGTGGCTTTGTTGCCCCCATTGCTAAAATAACCGCATCATTCTCTTCGCGAAGGCGTTCAATTGAGTACACCGGATCGCTTCCTATTTCCAGGACAGAGGAACTGCAAAATAGATTACACATAAACAGGGTATAAAAGTGAAACATATAAAAGCACTTACAACTTTCTTCCTCATCACCTTCTTCAAACGCTTCATCAGAGCTGCTATCTTTTTTTGTAGCTTGATTCGACTGTTAACCAAATTTATCAATTTAGTAAAGCAAGCTAGATTAACCGACAATCAGTAGTTCAATACAGAACAAAAAAGTTAAATCCACCGACCTTTTTAGCAGCTTGAGGCTTTGCTGACTCTTCATCGGAACTTTCATCTTCCTCATCAGATGAACTCTCTTATTTTTTTGCTATTGGTTTTGCAGCAGCTTTTGTCTTAGTTGGCTTACTCTTTTTCTTCTGAGGTTCCACATCATCGGATGAACTCTCTTCGTTAGATATTTCATCATCCGAATCAGCCTTCTATACACATAAAAAGCAAGAAGAATCAACATCTTCGCACAACATATAAAACACGCAAGTATATAGACAAAACCATGCATTGAATACACACCTTGGTTGCAGCAGTAGCTGCTGCAGGTTTCTTATTAGGGGAAGTCTTAACCTCTTCTTCAGAATCGCTTTCTTCAGCATCACAAAGACTGCATCTTCCCTATGATGTAAACAATAAGAAAAAACTTTTTTTATATAAGACATAAGGGAGCTTATCTGTGTGCCAAGGGCTTTCAAGAGAATTTCATGTTCCCTTTCGATATCCATCCGAGCACCACAATAACTCATTGTTGCTTTGGATAATGAACTACCACTTGTGCAAGCGTTCTCAGCACCATATTTCCTGCTGTCTTCAGAGAGTTTGGTACCTATAGACAAAAACACGCACACACACATATGTATTGATAGTGTGAAAAATGGAAACTGTAATTTGGACACAAAATTTAAGTTACCAATTTCATACGCTATATTGTGTGCAGAAAAAGCTGACCAAATGTTTCGAAAGGAGTAATCCAAAGTTTGTTTAATTTTAATATATCTAGTAGAGCAAATTGCAGAAAAAGCACAATGTATTTTCACCATTTTATTGTTTAGCCCACTCGAGTATTCTATGTAGTGATTAAACCATTTTACTTTTTGACTGTTTAGAACAAGGTTATCTAGGTTTTCTGGTTTTATAATCATGCCAAAATACCAAAAAGAAGTTCATACTTTCATCAGTTAATTGATTTAGCCACTGAAATGTTATGTTTTATTGATTTAGCCACGAAACTATTATCATACTAATCATGAATAATAATTTAGCCACTAAAATGTTATGTTCTGATTTAGCCAGTGAAATGAAATGTTTTCTTGCATTAGCCCTTATTTCATTGTTAGAGTAAAAAAATATTCAAAAAGTAGGGTTATAGCTAACCTAAAACTCTCCTGGGCGGACTTCCTTCCTTTTAAAAGAGTATTGAGGCCTTATCTCTATTTTAGATAAGCAAATAGCCAATAACACATAGAAGCTCTTCATTCCCATTGGGCTTAACACTATTCTCAAAGATCATGCATCACTCTACATACAAGTACAACCATATGTGGTTTTTAGTTTTGTAAAAACCGAAAACTTTCAGTGCGGTGTGGTTTTTATATTTGCAAAAACCGCAAAAAACCAAACCGCACCGCAACATATATATGTGTGTGTGTGTGTGTGTATATATATATATATATATATATATATATATATATTCAAGTCCCATCGCAAATCCAAAAGCTTTTATAGTTTATAATTTTATTTATTTGTAATCATTTCAATATTCATATTGTTTATATATATATATATATATATATATATATATATATATGAAAATATTCTCTAACAAAAAAAATCGAAATTAATGATGAATATTTGTAGAAAAAGTTAGCTAATTGTTTGATTTGGTTGTCCCACATCGAATGGTAGAAAGAAAAGAGAGGAGTCTCTCCTCTATAAAAGGAATTTGAGATGCAAACTTGGAAGTTATGAATTTGCTTTGTGGCCTACCATCATGGGTTGTTGAGTTTCTGTTTTATGCATGAGGCTTTTAATGCGCATGTTTCTTTTAGTTGACTAAGTTTAAAGTATATTAAAAGCTAAAACCCAGGAAATTATTTTTGAAAATTGAGTTTTGGACATGAAAAAACAGTGTTATTTAATTATAAATCACACAATCATTTTTTCGTGGTTAAAAACCAAAACCGCAACAAAATAACTGAAAAACCGCTTAAAACCGCAAAGTCAAACCGAACAAAAAGCCACACCAATCGGTTATAAGTTTATAGAAACTGCACCTATCGGTTTGTTGTTTGGTTTGGTCCAAAAAAAACCACACCAAACTACATCATGCTCACCCCTAGTGTTAATGTATTAATTTTGAATTGATCAAGAATCACAACTCACCTTTATGTTAATCAGGACACCAAAACAGGAGCAAAGCAATAACAGGACCATCTACCATTATCAAACCTGTGATTTTTATACCAAGAGTAAATTCAAAACCAAATTTTAGCTTGACCATCCATCATTATATCGTCCCCTGTGCAAACTAAGAACTGGGGACAAAAATAGCCTCAGTGGTATTTTCGGAAAGTTCCGATTTAATTAAGTTTTTGTATTAAAATATGATTGTAGTTCGTTTAGTATTTATAGGGTAAATATTTAATGTTTTAAATTATGTTTTTCAGCTTTGAATAAAATTTAATTACAGCCTATGGAAAATTCCTAGAATTGTGTTTTTTTCTTCTTCCCATGTTTACTTTTGTCATGGTAAAATGAAAGAATCATGGTAAAATATCATTTAAGATAAGTCATTAATAAAGCAAGTTATGTAAGCTTAATAGGCTAACAACAATTTCACATGTATACACATATACATCAACACATACAAGGCAAGTAAAGATGTAAAATTACCTGAAAGTTCCAAAAGAGCGAATTGATAGTCACCAGAATTCCTGTAGTCAACCTCCACCAATCCTTCGCCCCGAGCCTCAAAAGGTTCAGAGCACACCTCACTCTCTGATCCACAGGGCATGAACACATGAAGAAACACCCATCCACGTCCGACAACCACCTCATAGCAAATATCGGATCCTAAACCCCATCAAAAGTAGGGGCTTCGTATTATCAAAGTCCCGATACTGAAAACCTCGACCGGCTCCTCCACCTGCCGCTGCTACAGCCGTTGCAGCTGTCGTGGCAACCGTCTCTGCAAGAGCTGCATAGCGCTCATCAAAATACTCAACCATGGCGGTCTTGATCGACCCAAACATCTCCGGCATCTCTGCCCTGAACATAGCAGCAATCTCATCATGCAGGATCTCACGAATCCTAGCATCCAACTCATCCGTACTCATCTGACCAATGACCTCGGGTGGCACTGATCCACCCTGACCGCCCTCTCCTAATCCCGATCCTAACCCGGATCCACCCCCGGCATGCCTCGTAACCACCATACTGGAAATACACCGCTAGAAAATCAGTTGCTTCCCCAATAACCCAGGAACCAACTCCCAACCCGACCCTAGGGGTTGTGACTTCCTTGATACGCGTATGGGTCCTGTGCTTTTAGTAGTATGGGCCCATACTACCTTCCACACCTACCCACATTTATATCAAGTATCACCACAACACCCTAGCGATAAACATATACATGGCAACACTCAATCCTCACCTCAAGAGGAACTACTAACTACCTCACATAACAGGGAACCCTAGGCTAGCAGGCATCATATAATCAGGCAATTCTATCATGCAATTCCTGAAGATCCCTAGCCTAGTACTAGGATGTTGTTCTAACATATCACATAATCAAATAACTTGTATGGTATTTTGGGGGTTTACTTATTGGCTCTGGCTGATCGTACCTCCGCATCCTCCTCTACTTATTTTGAACACCATTTCAATTTCACTTTGAAAACTCTCCTTGATTTGAGACTGGATTCACACAAATGTTCCTCCAATTCACTCAAACCAAGGCTCTGATACCAACTTGTAACACCCATAAAATTCGATCCAAATTAAAACATTTTAATTCATTCAAAAACCATTAAGTTCATACACTTGTTTCCAAAATATTTTAAACATCAGAGTATCTCCCAGAACCATATCATAAAAATCATAAACATGAGGAGCGGTACGATCATGCCTTCGCCTTGCCACGATCTCCTGAAGTACTAGAAAAAATACACTGAAATTGTAAGCCCGAAAGCATAGTGAGTTACCCCCAAAATACCAACCACAATACCATACACATATCATATCATAAGCATAACAACCATGCATATCGAGTCTACAGTGTGACTGGTCCGCCTGCACCAGGCCTTCGGTCTACTCTCTCTCCGAGTCTACAGTATGATACTAAAGTACTATCTTTTCCTTTTAGATTGTAGAATCTATTATCTTTCTGCTTAGTAAATTCTTCTATGTCGTTTTGTTGCTCTTTAAACCTTTCAAAAGTATTATAATTCTACTTAATCTTATAAACAAAATCATATTTACTGAAGCATCAGTAAATCATGACGAATAGAGTTATCGTTCCTTGTGGTGGATCTGTAGAGTCCATATTAACATGTACTAGAACCATTAGTCCTTCACTTTCCTCACATAAACATGTGAACAATGATTTAGTCATAATTTTCCAATGAACAAGATTCTCATATATTGTATAATTCGAATTGTACGACTCCAAGTATTTGTCCAATTGGTGATGAGATTTCTTCTCATTTGGTCAATTATGATAGAAACACAAGTGCGATATCATTAGAATCAAATCACAATTAATATTGCTATTATTAAAACATAATCAACACACTCATTAATGTTATTGCAAGGAAATATAAAAATAGGGCAACTTTATAAACCAAAAACTCACTTTTATTGATAAAAAGAATATTGGAACTTGTCATTACATTGTATAAAATGAAAAACTATGTTTCTAGACATCTTTGAAAAGTAATAGAAAAGTATTAAAACTATCCTAACTCCTTAGTAGTAGCTCCAAATGTTGATCATCGAACCATGCGACTAAAGTCTATTTCACACGATCAGATTCATCTCACTTTGGTCAAGCTTCCTTCTTTCTTTTAGATTCTACAGTAACATCAAAATGTGATCATCACATTATGTATTAAAAGTCTATGAATAGGAACTTAATAATGTTGTTAGATAATGGATGTACATGAAGCAGAGTTACATGATTTGACTTTACCATCGTTAAGATACTTCAGGTATTTTTGGGCAGCTTCTTTTCCAATTTCCCTTTAATTGGCAGTAGAAACAGATAGACGCATTGGGTTCAACATATGGAACAATATTAAAACAAGCCTTTTTCTTTACCATACGATGAAATGGTTTGACCTTGGTCGATCCCTTTCGTCTGGGAAGAAAATATTTTCTAGATTATCATTATTACCATTGTCCATGTCCATAAAACTCTTGGGATTAGACCCTATAATCATTTCTACTTCAGTTGTGTTCTTGACCATTTATGCTTCAGCAACTACCAACATTTGGGTCGGATCAATTAGGGTCGCATCAAGATTCCTCATATGAAAGTTCTCAATGTGAAAGACCATGTATAGTGGTTTGGTCTAGGCATCGTAGTTGATAGCAGTAGATGTGTAGCTTGAATGTTTTGTCATGAGTTTACGGTCAGAATGTGTTTACGGCCGTAAACTCCTTACGGCCGTAAACACTTTATGGTTGTAAGTCAAGCCTATAAATAGGGAGTTGTGTCAGTCTTTATTTGTTGTTGATGCTTTCGTATTCTCCCAAGTTGTATCAGAAGTTTTATAGCATTGAAGCGTATGCAAGCTTGGTCTTTTGTTCTATATTTGCTTATTAATTCGTGTTTGCATCTGTTATTATCTTTGATCATTGGTAGATCTGTTTTTCGGGACTTGACAATTGGTATCAGAGCTAAACCAGTGTCAAAGACGTTCAACAGCTGCGTTTTCAACTAAATCGATACTCACAGCAGTATAGAGGGATTCATTCCAGTCAAAATCAAAGGTTTTCGAAGTTTACGGCCTGAGTTTACGGCCGTAAACTCCTCTTCACAGCCACAAGTTCATTCTACGAAAACGATTATTTTACACATCATTCAAGCTTTCGTGATCAAATTTTGATTCTGGCATTTAATTGAGTTGTTTTTAAAATAAAAATCGAATTTTTATATTTAACTTTCATTGACCGTAAACTCGAGTATTCACGAAAAATCGATTTTCTGCTAAACGATAATTACACCATTAATTTTTGGAGTTTAAATCAAAAGGTATCTTTGGATCGTAAACTCGAGTTTACGGCCTAAGGTTTACGGCCAACGGGTTTACGGCCTATTGAGTTTACGGCTAAGTCAGTTACCATATATTAGTTGAAATTAATTCCTGAATTAAAAAAAATAAATAATAAATAAAAATAAAAAAATTAAATAAAAAATAATTAAAAATAATAATTAAATTTACAGCCTTAAAATTTACTACAGATAATTTTTTTTAAAATGGAAACACAAAATTCAACTCAATACCAAGAACATGATGCTGTGATGGGAACAACCACGCGCATTCCAAGACTTATGTCCACTGATGGTTTCCCCGAGTGGAAATATAGAATTGAAAAGTATATAAAGATGAAGGACTTCAAGATTTGGAAATGTGTTTTAAAGGATCCAGTCATAATCACCACTACAGTTAGGGGGCAGGTGGTCGACAAGAAAATCAAAAACTACACTGATGAAGACTTTGAGAGTGTAGAAGAACAAGAAAAGGCATTGGCCATTTTGACTATGGCTTTATCTCCAGACATTGCACAAGGATTCAGAGAGTATACTTCTGCTAAAGCACTATGGGAAGCTCTCATTGAAGTATATGAGGGAAATGAAGACATGCGAGAAAGTCGCCAAGATATGCTGAGACAACGCTTCAATATGTTTAATTATGTTCCCGGAGAGACTCTCGAAGCTCAACTGCAGCGATTTACAACTCTCAACACAGAAATGACTGTGGCAGGGATCTTCTATACAAAGTCAGAAATTAATAAGAAGCTACTAAATGCACTCCCAAAATCTTGGGACATGAATGTAGCAGTAATTAAGAAGACTAAGGATCTTAATCGCCTTTCCCTAGCTGAAGTGATGGCTGCCATCAAAGCGTGTGATATTGATGACAAGCAGCAAGAGATCAATCATGTGAACTCCTACTCAGCTGCCAATCTTGGCATTTCAACTAATAATGCTCTCTCTTCTTTCTCTTATACTCCTGCAGGTTCGTCTTCCTCTGCACCAGTCATTCCTTACCCACAAAGTCAGCCTCTCATGTCTACCCAAACTGCTTCATCCTCAAATGTGGCTTCCTCTTCAAAGGGAAAGGAGGGTGATGAAAACCTTGTCTTTGCAGCAGGGCTTGTGAATTGCTACAATGCTCTTGTAGCTGGGGAACTTCCACCTCAATTGTCATTTGCAGATCTTGATCAAATCCATCCGAAGGACGTTGAGGAAATGGATATCACATGGCAAATTGCCATGGCTGTATTTAGGGCAAAATAGTTTGCCAAAAAGACATGGAAGAACAATTGGGGAATGAGCGCTGACAAGAAGGTTGGATTCAACAAAGGAAAGCTTCGATGTTTCAATTGCCACGAACCAGGGCATTTTGCTCGTGATTGCCCACACCCTGATAGAAGGGTTAATAATGACAGAACAATGGTTGCAGTTGGGAACAACCGAAGCAGTGGTCAAGCAAAAAATGAAAAGGCTATGGTTGCACAATCCTTTGACTGGGATGATCAAATACAAGCTCTAAATTTGTCCGGACCAGAAAATGCTCATCTAGCACAAGTAAGGGAAGACACTCAAACAAGGACTGCAGTAGCTGAAGACAATATGATGAAGCTACAATTTGGCTTGATGGTATCCTCTTCCCATGAACCTAATTCGTCCAAGGTAAGTCTACTATCATGCTCCAAAGCTTGTGTAGATTATGTGAAAACTTTGCATTATAAAATTGAGACATTAGGAAATGAAGCAGAAAAATCTTAGGATTCTTCGTGAACTCAATGAAAAATTAATAAGAGACGTAGAAGACCTTAGATATGAAGGGTACCGACTTCGAAAAGGAAAAAAACCACTTAAAGCTCAACTAGGATCAAAAATTAAAGACTTTAGAAGACTCCAGGAAGACTACAGCAACAAATGTGAAAACTATGATTATGTAGTCAAACAAAATGCTGAGCTAGTAGCTGAAGTTGAATCCTTGAAAGGAAAATTTGAGACCGCCAAACTTGATGTTAGAAAATATGATTTCTCAAGTGAGGTGGTTGCAAATATGATAGACCAAAGTATGCAGTTTAAAAGGAATCAATCAAAAGGTCTAGGGTATAATCATGTACCTCCTCCTTTCAATCATTCATACGTGTCCAAGCCCTTGTCCAAAGAAGAGATTGCCAATGAATCATTTATGATTTATGGCAAGCCCTCCGGTTTTGTTTCGGGAGGATTTATTAATGTTGAAAGTACTAACATTTCTACTTCTCCTGCAGATCAATCCTTGAATCAATCAAAGCACAAAGTTGAAGGATGTGTTTCTGAAAATAAAATCGAGTCCAAACCTGAAGCTTTCATTTTAAATAAAGACAATTCTTTGTTAAATGTTTTAAGTGACAATGTCTCTTGTGGGGTTTTTAATTATTTTGATACAGTAGCTGCTACCTCTGATACAGTTTTGAGTGTTTCTAATATGTCTGATAAATCTTTGAACAGTTTGGTTGACAATTTGAATGTTTGTGATAAAAATGTTGAGATACCACTAGTCTCACAACCTTCAATAAGTATAGCACCCTCACTTGCCTCACAACCTAATAACATTGCATGTTTCTGTGAGACAAGCAAGGGTGTTTGTAGGGAAAACAAATCTGATAAATGCAGCACAAGTTCTAACAATAACAATCAGATTTGTTTTAATTGTGGTACTAAGGGTCATATTGCTAGAAATTGTCTTAATCGAATGTTTGTGAGTTATAATCTTCCAAGAGGAGAGAACGAGTTCAGAGGAAGGTCTTTAAATAGAAATTCCTCTAGAAGTCACTCTAGAAATGATGATTGGGTAGATAAAAGAAATAGAAAAAGGGATATTTTTCACAGACATAAAAGGTTTTTTAATCACCTTGTCCCGAACAGTCTGCCAAAAAGGAGCATAGCCACGCCAAGGTCAAGCTCATCCCAAAGCAATAGTGGATCTTCAACCAATTCTGGTAGAAGTAACACATGCTTTAAGCAGATTGTTAAACATAAAATAACAAAGTTGACTGAATTTTTTAAAAAACCTAATTATAAATGGCAATCTCCCAGAGCAAGTTACTTGTTTGTTCTCAAAGATCTCTGAGCAAACTGCAATGCTGTGGCACCGAAGATTAGGTCACGCTAACGACAAAAATCTCAATCGTCTTGCAAAGAATGAGATGGTCCGTAGATTACCTGTCAAAGACTTTATCACGTTTGAGAAATGTGTGTCATGTGCTCAAGGAAAGCATCATCGAAAGCCACATTTGCCGAAGCAAGTTAACTCAATAAGTCAGGTTCTACAACTTCTTCACATGGATTTATTTGGTCCAGTGAGCGTGCTAAGCATCAATAGAAGTTCTTACTGTTTAGTTGTGATTGATGATTTCTCTCGTTTTACGTGGGTTTTCTTTCTATCCAACAAAGTTGGCGTCACTGAATTGATCAAGAGGTTCATCATACTTGTTGAGAATCAGACCAATCAAAGGGTGAAGGCACTTCGCACTGATAATGGAACAGAATTCAAGAATTCTGTTCTCAATCACTTCTGCTCTGAGAAGGGGATCCTGCGTCAATTTAGTTCAGCTCACACACCTCAACAAAATGGTGTTGCTGAGAGGCGAAACAGAACACTTAAAGATGCTGCAAGGACGATGTTGTGTGACTCCAAGCTTCCTGTTTTCTTTTGGGCAGAGGCAATAAACACTGCCTGTTATGTTCAAAATCGAGTGCTCATCAACAAAGCTCAAATGAAAACTCCATATGAAATTTACTATGGTCACAAACCGTCAGTCGGTTATTTTCGAGTATTTGGCTGCCCTTGCACCCTTCTTCATCTAGATGCCAATCCGAAGTTCAATGCCAAAGCTGATGACTGCTATTTTGTTGGGTATGCTGCACGTGCCGCCTATAGAGTCTATAACAAGAAAACCAAACAGATTGTGGAATCCTATGACGTGCGTTGGTTGGAAGAGAATGAGACAGACGCAAGAGTGGGTCCGGACTGGTTGTTTGATTACACGTCACTTTTCAAATCCTTAAACGTGTATTCAAATGATGTATCTAGAACTGATTCGCATTGGAAGAGTATCTCTGAAGATGAAGACGAAGAAGTTGTATACAAGCCTGTATCTAAACCTTCTAATTCATCGAAAGGAAAGTCTAAAGCTTCAAACGAATGGAAGTCCTCTGACTCGCGCAAGGGAGAATCTTCTGCTTCATCTGAGAGGGAGCCTTCTGCTTCATCTGAGGGGGAGCCTTCTGCTGCAATTGAGGGGGAGTCTTCTGCAACATCTTCGGAAAAGTCCTCTGCTACTTCTCAGGGGAGGTCGTTCTTGGAACATGACAGTCCTCAATCAGACCACACTGATTCTTCTGATGCTGAATCGAGACCTCTCATATCATTAGAGAAAGAGTTTGTTCCAAATGATGCTTCCGCTGTCTCTTCTACCCTGATGGAATTACTTTTTCCTGACCTTATTGCAGATGAGTATGTTGCAGAACCATCTGGTTCTACTCAACAAGCAAATGAAGGAGGTCTTAACATTCACACTCTACCTGTCTCAATCAATGACATCAGCCAAGAAATACCCTCTAGGGTTCAACGGGATCATCCGATCGAGAACGTTATCGGCCAGCTAGATAGTGGTGTTAAAACTAGAAGTCAAAGTGGAGACGTGAATACATGTCTGTATTCTTGCCTTATCTCTCAAATTGAGCCCAAGAATGTAGAAATGGCTCTAAATGAACCTAGCTGGGTGGATGCAATGCATGAAGAATTGCATCAATTTGAAAAACTCGGTGTTTGGAAGTTAGTTGAGTTACCAAAGGGCAAAAAGTCTCTTGACACACGGTGGGTCTATCGTAACAAGCAGGACGATTCAGGGGTCATTGTGCGAAACAAAGTTAGACTGGTAGTTCGCGGGTTTCGACAAGTCGAGGGTCTTGACTACACTGAGGTTTATGCTCCCGTAGCTCGCTTGGAGGCTATTCGTATCTTCTTAGCGTATGCTTCTTATATGAACTTCACTGTTTTTCAAATGGATGTCAAGACTGCCTTCTTGTATGGCAAGGTGAAGGAAGAAATCTACGTTGATCAACCTCCAGGGTTTGTCGACCCGAAGTTTCCTAATCATGTTTACAAGTTGGACAAAGCGTTGTATGGGCTGCATCAAGCTCCTAGAGCATGGTATGCAACTCTAACTAAGCATTTGCTCGAACATGGTTATACACGTGGTACTATCGATCAAACATTGTTTATAAAGCATGTCGACAAGGACCAGATACTTGTTCAAATATACGTCGATGATATAATCTTTGGATCAACCAGCCAACAACTTTGCAAGGAGTTCGAAAGTGTAATGAAGAAAAGATTTGAAATGAGCTCTTTGGGAGAAATGACCATGTTTTTGGGGCTTCAGGTTAAACAGAATTCAATCGGCATCCTTCTCCATCAGGCCAAGTATGTGGAAGATATTCTTGAGAAGTTCGCACTTCATGATGCTAAATCTGCTTCAACACCGATGGCTGAACGACCTCTCCTGACTCCAGATCCAGAAGGCGAACCCGTAGATCAAACTCTTTATCGATCGATGATCGGATCCCTAATGTATCTTACTGCAAGTCGACCAGACATTATGTTTGCAGTTTGTCAATGCGCACGTTATCAGGCTAATCCTAAACTCTCTCATCTTATTGTTGTTAAAAGAATTTTTCGATATATCAAAGGAAGCCCTAAATTGGGTCTTTGGTATCCGAAAAATTCTGAATTTAATCTTTATGCTTTTACTGACATCAATTATGGAGGTTGTGAGCTTGACAGGAAATCAACTTCAGGAGGATGTCAATACCTAGGTGACAGACTAGTTTCATGGCAATGCAAGAAACAGCACACTGTCTCGACTTCGACAGTAGAGGCGGAATATGTGGCAGCATCAGCTTGCTGTTCTCAAGTTATTTGGATCCAACATCAGCTGTTGGACTACGGTTTGAATTACTTAGAAACCCCTATCTATTGTGATAATGAAGCTGCCATACAAATTGCTAAGAACCCAGTCCAACACTCCAAAACCAAGCACATCGATATTAAAATTCACTTTATCAGAGACTGTTATGAACGATCTTTAATTCGAATCGAACAAGTCCACACTGATAACAATGTGGCTGACTTGTTCACAAAGCCTTTTAACAAAGCTCGTTTTGATGTGCTTGTGGGATTTCTGAAAATGATACGTTTTGAGGATTAAGTTTTTTTTGTTTTTTATTCTTTATTTTTATTTTTTTTGGTTTTATTAGTCTATATCTTGAATTTTTATTAGGTTTGTTTTAAAAAAAATTTTAGGATTGTTTAAATTTGCGCATTGTTTTCTTTTATTTAAATTCTCACCCATGCACAAATTTAGGGGGAGAAATAAAATCCAAAAACAACAAAAATTACACAAAAAATCCAAAAATAGTGTCATTTCAGTTCAGCGTTTTAAATTTTTTAACATCCTCGGTTGTAAGTACTGTGATGGGAAATGATATTAATAAGTGATAAAGGACAACCTGAATCGGCGTAACGTACCTAAGTTGAATCGTCTACGCTCTGTACTCGATGTGCTGGTAGGCGCGAAAGATTTTAAAAGGGGACTTGACTAGGAAAGTTGAACCTAATGAATTTGAGGACTCGACAAATTTTGACCTAGTTAGATCCGTTTAATCTGACATCACGATGCTCGGATAGGTTGAGCAAGAAGATAAACATGAGAATCTACTTGTCACATTAATTGAACTCGTACTTGGAACCGTGGCTTAACTTTTCCTCGATGTGCGGATTCTGTCCTTAATTCTAGTTGGATGGGGCGACTGGTAAATTCCGATAAATTAGGTCTGTAGAAAATCGTTTTCTTTCTTTCTGTCTGTTAGTCATATGTTGTCTCCTTTGCGTGACTTCCAATCCGACCTGGTACACAACATATGCAACTCTATTTCTCTGCAGGATATATACATATATATATATATATATATATATATATATATATATATATATATATATATATGTGTGTGTGTGTGTGTGTGTGTGTGTGAAATATATGTGTGAAATACTTCTTATCTGTTAGCCATATGCTGTCTCCTTTGCGCGACTTCTAATCCGACCTGGTACATAGCATATGCAACCTTCTTCTTCTCAACCCCTCTGAAGTAGTTAGCAATAGAATTATGTATCTCTTCTCTCTCTGAATGGTTGTCTGCTCACCCGGTGTAAGGAGTACTCTGGAAGTTCTTGATGGCTGGGGCATATCAGGAAGCGGGAAACACGTTCCAGTACACCTAAAAATTGAACTCATACAGATTGTCTGTAGATCTCGCTGCTCGATTTAGGTGGACAACAATATCCCTGGTTGTAGTCAATTAAATGGTCATAAGGTGATTTCACTTAAGATTTAGGAGTTATCATAATTACCAGAAATTTACAATTAGGTATATGCCCGAATCATGTCATTGGTAAAAGGTTCAAAATGTCACAAATCCTTCGCGCTTAAGTGGACCACAATACTGGCAATCGGTCAGACGAAGAGGTGAAAATAAGGGTACCGATAAGTAGAATAAGGTCGTCCAATAACTTTGATCCAAGCATCACAAAAGAAGTAGTAGTTAAAGTTTTTCTTAATTTTCTTTGATTTTAATTTTATTTTTATTTTATTTTTATTTTTATTTTTTTATTTGCAACTTCAAATTTTATTTTAATTTTATTTTATTTTACTTTTATTTTTATTGTTTTATTTCAATTTGTTTTATTTTTCTAGCATTTAAAATTATGGTGTGTTAGTTTTTATTTTTTATTTTTTAAATTAAATTAATCCTCAAAAGTTTTTTTTAAAATTAACTGGAAAAAAAATGGAAATACTGGGTAGCTATCAGGTAAGAGGGTAAGAAAGGTAAAAAGGTAAAAAGGGGAGTTCCCGGCCGGAATCTCCCCACTCAATAGTTTCCGGCCGCAAACTCGAAAGCTCTCAAGTTGCTGAAAAATTTATCTTCGATTTTCAGAAAAACAAATACATCATCGTGAAGGTAGCATCGTGTAGATCTCGAATATGTATCTTGTTTCATAGTTCACCGTCGCATTGTGTGTTAAAATTAAAAAAAAAACGATTCGAGGAGTTTACGGCCGTAAGCATAGGCCGTAAACTCTGAATGTTGACGATTTCGAATCGATTTTAATTTATTATGATGCTATTTATCTTTGTGTTCACGAATATATGCTTATCATTTGTCATCTCAAAGAAAATAGTCGATTTTTGGGCACTTTTCGGAGTAAATATTCATAGGCCGTAAACTCCCAGTTTACGGCCCGTAAATTCGAGTGTTACTGTCTTGGATTGTTTGAAAGATTTCAGTGATAACTGCGCATCGATTTTTCGAAGTAATTTTTAGGCCGTAAACTAGAGTTTACGGCCCAAGAACAAATTTTCAACTCATGTCTCTTTTGGCCGTAAACAGATTTTGTATTGATTGCGTAGTGTTTTTGTGATCTTTAGACCATGAACCAAAGATTTTTCGAAGTGTTCTTTAGGCCGTAAACTAGAGTTTACGGCCCAAGAACCAAATTGTTAAAAGGTCACGTTTTTTTTTAAATTTAAAAGGAGAGGGCAGTAAACATAAATCATTGATAAACAAATTCTATTTTGATCATATTTTTATTGTCCTATTTTTGGTCAAAATAAGTTTTATTGTTGGTGTCGGTTTCTTACAATTGTATTTGAGTGCAGACAAATGGCAAATCTCAAGTTTGCAGACATGCACAATCTGGCAATCGTTCTTGCTGATCCACCTGTCATACATTCCGACATGTTATCAATGGTTCACAGGTTGCGTGAATGTTGTGTTGCATCAGCATTAACAGTCAATCCGGTGATATATCAGAACATTGTTCGTGAATTTTGGGAGACGGCGAGGACGCAGATGGATGATGATGGAAATTTCACGGTTGCGGCGAAGGTGCAAGGACGAGACATCGTGATCAATGAAAGCCTTGTTCGAGAGGCGTTGTTGATTGACGATCAACCTAACTATCCGACGGAGATTGGTATCGAAGATGTTCCGAGAATACTACGACGGATGAGTTATGAGGGAACCTACCCGCCAACTTTGAAAAAGCTGCTCCATCCGTATTGGAGATTTCTAGCTCATGTGTTCGTGAGTTGCATATCGGGTAGAAGGTCTGGGGCTGATGAAATTTCTCAACGCACAACTGGTGCGCTGGTGTCTTTGGCTGCAGGAATTCATTTCAATTTCTCGAAGTTCATTCTAGAGGAATTTGTAATAAACATCCGAGCTTCTACGAGGGATACCTTTCTCCAATATCCCCGCTTCATTCAAGTGTTTGTCGAGATGCAGTTTCCTGAGGTTAGAAAGGCGGGAGACACTTTAGATAGAAATCTTTGGGTCCACACACTGTGGGACTCATTAAGCAAAACAGAAGAGGAAAAGTTGTCTTCCGAGGGCGTTATCCATTGGAGAAATTTGGAAAGTTTACAGAATTAGATGAGACGCCAGTGTCATACGAATCGTCAGAACCGACTTCTTCTGAGAAAACATCTACTGAGGGTTCGACTCCAGCTAACATAGTGATAGATGTGACTGAAGATGATGAAGATTCACCAACTCCGAGAGACCAAAGTGCTTCTAATCATGAACACGAATCGAATGAAAGACAAGATGAAAGGGAAATGGTTACCGGTGATGATGGACATGATTCATTTGAAGATCTTGATCTTACGGGATTTGATAATGATGATATCGCGGCTTCCTTAGCTAGTAGCGCCAATGTTGTGTCCAACGAGATTCTTGACACAATTTTTCAAAATGTCGATGATGGTGTTTTGCCGACAACTGAGATGAGGAAGCCAAGCGAAACTCTTACTCCAACTTCTGAGCAGATGGTGTCAACTTCGATTCCAATGGATATAGTTGTGGGATGTTCCCCTCCCGTGTCTATTTCTCCTACAACTGAACCATTTGTTAGTGTAATACCTCCACAAGCTGACCAACCTCAATCAAAGAGGAGAAGACTTGATGAAAGACAATCCGAGCTAATTACTAGTTTGGTCGGTGGTCTTCCTACACCGCCAATTACTACTACTACTACACGACTTTCTGCAACAAAGATGTTTGCAACTGGACCTAGTTCAGTTTTTGATGTTGGCGGCCCCTCAGCTCCGCCCGGTTTTCCTGTTCCAAGATTCAATAGGGATGCTGCTTCTGAGAGGCTGGCTTTGCACATGGCAGAAGAACACCTTCGTTCGCCCAGTCCTCAAGGAAAGAGCATTTCTATAAACGAAGGGGGTGCTCCAGATAATGATCCATCTCTTGCTAGTTTACGAAAGGAGATCTCTGTGCTAAGTCAGAAGAACATAGAGCTTGACATTCAAGTAGCTGAACTTCGTGCTCAGAACATTGAGCTTCGTACTCAAGTGTCTAAGCTTCAGTCAGATAGAACTTATCTTGGTGGACAGCTGGCAGAAGTTAAAAGGGATAAGAAAGTGAAAAGTAAGCAAATTTCTGATCTTCAATAACATTTCAATCTGCTAACTTCGAGCTACTTCGAATTGAAAAAGAAATTGGAGGATGATTTTGGTGAGAAGTATAAAACAAACATAGAAGAACAAAGAATAAATTTACATGTGCAAGCATATCCAGTAGATGTGCCAACTGGTCAATCATCTGGTTCTGCTGAACGTATTGCAGTTGTTCCTCCTATGGCTTCTCATATTCAAGAGATCATTCGGAAAAATCAAGAAGATGATACTGAAAAGGGGCAGTTGTTATTCAAGAGAAATGCTACTCAGAGTGCTTCTAAAGGAGGACCTTTGATCACTGTGACTGATCTTGAAATTGTTCGGTTCAGAGATACTTTTGGGGATCGATCGGGTGTGGCTGCTTGGGGATTTCACGATCCTCTTCGACTTTGGATTATTATTCGCAAGAGTGGTAACTCAGAGTTGTATAAAGATATTCGTGCTTTTAGTTCATTGACAAGGGTTGATCTTACAGAGTTATCACAAGCTCCTTTTATCAATCTATTAAATAATCCTCAAGTTTCGCAGTTCAAATTCTTTCTGGATGAGCAAGTCAAGAAGGGTTTTCCAACAATGCCAACTGCCGAGTCAGTCATTCTAGAACATCCAGATGTGTTTGAAGCTTCTTCTAATAAACCTCTGCAAGTGGTTATGTGGCCACCCACGACTCAAGTGAAACAATTTCCCATTGTTCAAGGTTATCCAGATGGATCGCTCGGTTCTATGGAGTGTTGGGTTTATGATGAAAGTACTTGTGGTGCAGTCATTAAGCTCAAGAATGGGTGCATACGATTGTATGATCAAAGAGACCTACTGCAGTTCAGGAAGTGGGATATTCATTACCTGAGCAATTTTCAGATCAAAGTGGTTGAAGATATCTATGAGGAGGGAGCCAAGGCGTATACCAGGATGGTTGCTGAGATCTTGAGCAAGCAGATGTGGAATGGTGCTATGGGCCAAATGGATGTCATGCTGGTAAAGAAAGGAATGGGGCCGAGCTAGTCCAAACCAAGGGGGAGATTGAAAGACCCTGTATAGTGGTTTGGTCTAGGCATCGTAGTTGATAGCAGTAGATGTGTAGCTTCAATGTTTTGCCATGAGTTTACGGTCAGAATGTGTTTACGGCCGTAAACTCCTTACGGCCATAAACACCTTACGGTTGTAAGTCAAGCCTATAAATAGGGAGTTGTGTCAGTCTTTATTTGTTGTTGATGCTTTCGTATTCTCCCAAGTTGTATCAGATGTTTTATAGCATTGAAGCGTATGCAAGCTTGGTCTTTTGTTCTATATTTGCTTATTAATTCGTGTTTGCATCTGTTATTATCTTTGATCATTGGTAGATCTATTTTTCGGGACTTTACACAATGAATTGATCGTATGACTTTGGAAGCAATAGCAGAACCAAATCATTGGCTTTCTCCTTCGGTAATACGATACCCATTCTTTCCAGCTTGTCAATGTATGATTTCATTTTCAGAACATACGCACACAGAGTCTCCATCTTCATGTCTACTTGCCAATAGGGCCTGAGTAATTTCATATATTTCAACTTGAGGAAAACGTGACGATAGGAGAGTCATAGGGGGGAGGAGGTGGAAGGTTGAAAAGAGACGATGTCCAGTCCACCATTACCCAAAGTAGAGAAGACGTTTTTACCTTAACTTGAATGTGGAAGACCATCTCCAGAAGAAAGAGGAAAAACATTTTCAAAAGAACGAGGAAGACCATTTCTATCTTCATAAGACATCTAAAAGTAGGAAAATAGAGAATTCAAGTTAGTTGATTTTAGTTCTTAATTATTAACCCAAATTTTAGATTAAGGCTAGGATCCATATTTTCATTTCGTAATATCAAGTGAAATGTTGTATTCATATCACAAAACTATTTTAGGTAGGTTGAATCATTTCACCAATTTTAATCACATGAAAGTCCAAAATCTTTTGAGATTTTCATTGAAAAATTAATGGCATCTCAAATTATGCTCTTATCACATCACCAATTGTGACTGGGATGCCGAGGATCACAATTAAGATGTGAACAACCGTATTTATGGATAGCATACATTTCACATTTTTCCTAAAGTAACTAGAGTGGGATTTTAAAAGTATGCTCTAGTACTTTATCGAGGCACAAAAATAGGAAAAACCGAAAGGTGTGTCGTGCCTAGGCGCGCTGCATCTTTTGCGAAAAAAAATGTTTGATTTAAGTCATGTACAATCAATGTTAGACACACCAAGGGTATAATACCATTGACGAGTTTTATAGGTTATAAAATACATGTACATGCGAAATAAATCACTTAATATTTAAGGGCTCATGCAACCTATAAGGATCTATGTCATAACACTTTGAAGGTAACATGCAATGAATAACAAAACCTAGAAGACTCCTAGTAAAATCGAAAATCACTTGATTAGGGTTATATACCTTTGAATTGTTATAGCAAACAATTCCTTGAATCCCTTCCTTTGTAGGTCTTGGAAAGCTAGCACCAAAAGTATGATGCCTCTAATGGCTCACACCAAAAACCCTAGAAACCCTAAAATAAAGAGGAGAGAGAGGGGGGAAGAGAGAGAGAGAGAGAGAGAGAGAGAAAGGGAGAAGGGAACTTTCGGCCAAAGTATTCTTATCGAAAAAGTATGAACGAAATAAATCTCCTTAAGCTCCTATTTATAGTGTGGATGACATAAGAGAAGCCCAAGATTTAAATAACAAAATATTCAAATTTAATCTATTCTAATATGGTATCCTTATCAACTTTAGGAATACTCCAGAAACCCTAAAATCCTTCCCAAACTCATCCACCACTATTAGTGTTCTAGAATTTTCTTTCATTGCTCAATTATAAACATTTCCAACTCAACCCTTGGACTTTTAATTAGTTCCAATTAATCCAGAAATTAAATATAATTAATAATTAGTTAATTCTTATTAATTTATTAACCATATAAAATAACAAATCAATAATTTATTGATCTCATCTTAATTTATTAATCACATAATAAATTAACAAATCAATTATCTATTTCTAATTAATATATTAATCATACAATATATTAACAAATCATGTACTATAATTTCCAATTAAATTATTAATCACATAATAATCTAATAAATTATTTATCTCTCTCACTCATTCTCTCTCTCTCTCTCTCTCTCTCTCTCTCTTTCTCTCCTAATATCATTTCTAGTTATTTCTCGTTATGGGGGCAACCCAAAAAGCACTTTGCTTTTAATTACAAGAATATATTAATTCAGTTATGAGCTTAGACACCTTAATCCAACATGTAGTATTTTATTGTGGATTGTGGTTTGAATGCTTTCCTTGTATTACTTGTGTTTATGTTTTTGTTCTCATAGAAGTTAGTATGATGGTAGTAAGTTCAACTATTAGGATGAGAGGCATCGATTCGATTAACCATGAGACGTGACGAAATTCAAGTGAGGGGTACCACTTTGTGTTTCAAGAAGAGTTTTGAGCAACATTATGGGTTTTACAAACTTAAAAGTGGAAAAAAAAATTCTAAACAGTTAAGGAGTGTGTCATAATGACATTATTTCTTCATATCATGTATGCGACTGATTTGAAGGAATTTTACAACATTATAGTTTCCACTCCATGGCCATTACTATGCCATGGCGTGGAGATGTTTAGATTCGCGATCCAATTTTAGTAGAAGACTACACCACGACATACCCATTACACTGCCACGGAGTGGAGATGCTCAGAACATATTTTCAAGTATTTGGTTCACCACAATCTAAAGTCCTTTTCATGGTGCATTATTTGGTCAGTCATGGACCAGTTCAGCAGTCCCTATTTCCAACATTTACACGAAATGCCAACAAGTTCCCACGACTTTCGAATTCGATCTCACCACTTTTATCCATGAGGAGTATGTTCATTTTTCTCCCTTTTAGCTTTTATCTTCTTTATTTTTTTTTCATGAATACAACGGGGATATTGTATGAACTAAGCACAGGGTAGGGGTCAAATAAGGAAAACAAGAAAACTTGATTTAAAAAGTTGCAAGAAATTGAAATTTTGAAAAATGCTAGATTTAAAAAAAATTTGAAAAAATTGTCAGACTTGAAAATTGAGTCTAATTCATAAAATCTAGAGAAGTTATAAAAACTTTTGTTTTGATATTATTGCGTTATGACTAAGGCTGCTAGTTTTATGTGCAATAATGTAATGAGAACTCTAAGATTTAGATAAACCAATTTGTTAGTGTATATTTGTGACTTCCCCGTCCTAGTGAAATCATGAGACTAAACGCGATATTGTGTGGTTTGAGGGGCATAATAAGTTTTGCTTTGTAAATATGTAGACCCAATAAAAAGCCTATTGGTGACGATTGATCTCCTGGGTTCTTTTTGTTAAAATAAAGCGAGTTCCAAGTTTATCTATTTAATTTCTACACTTTGAGTCCAGTTATATATAAAATATAATTAACAACTTAATACTTTAACCAATCTATGTCCTTTGAGACTCGATGAGTATTCCCCCTAGAGATGTTACATTTATCGACCTATTTATAAAATCTTGGATTGATGGAAAGAAAATCGTTACATGGGTTTCATCGAAAGTCATGGGTTCCATCAGTACCCTTTGATATTCCGAGTACCCCTAATGAATTTCTTAGAAAGTAACGAATTATAGTATTAGTATAAATAAAGTGAGTATTATTTGTTTTTTTTTATTTATATGTGACAGTGAAGTTAGGAGAATGAAAATAAAAAAAAATGAAAAAATTTGAGGAAAATATAAAAAAAGTGAAAAAGAGAAAAAGTTCCAAAAAAATATCAAGAAGTTGCAATAAAGTTTAGTTATATTTTTAATTCAAATATTACATTTAGTATTTTTTTTTTTAAAGGTTGTGTCACTAGGAATTTGGCAGTTACTTTTGAAACGAAATGAGGTAAATAAAAGGGCATAGGTGGTAGGAACGCAAAAATGAATGTTGTTCAAAATAAGTGAGAAACGTTTATGAGGATTGTGAGTATTTAGGAGTTGGAAGGCAATTAGGATTTAGATACAAATATATATGCATTGGGTTGAGGCATAATAAAGGAGTTCGAGTTGGGTTATTTTATATGATGTTGGTAATCAGGGTTGTGATGTGTTGTATTGGAATGGAATATAAATCAGTTTTCCTGGGGACAATCAAAAGACAAGTGTGGGGTATTTTGAGATTGATCTTTTTATTCATATAATTCATGCAATATCTTGGTATTTTTAGCTACATTTGGTCTTAATTATAGATAAAAGGTGCTTATAAAGTTTAAAATATGTTTTGTAGCAGCAAAGACATGCTCGGGAGCAAAAGGAATGAAAATGTAGAGCTGGAGCAGGATTGGTGTGGACTAAAACCACAAACATAACATACCAACCACATAGACAAAAACCACAAAAAAGTATCTAAATTTGGACCATTATTGCAAATCCAAACATTTTTGGACCAAAACACATTAACCATTTTACAGTTTTCTCCTATTTTAATATGGAACCGCAAATTTGGTCATATGGTTACTAATTTTATTTGGATTCAATTCAAAAAGTTTTTAACTTGCACCACAAATCCAAAATGATTTTTTTTGGATTTATTTCATATTAAACTTTAAATTACAATTATACTCTTTATGTCACAACTAGAAATTTTGTGTCTTGTAATCACTATACTTAAGTAAAATGTTGAATCAAAAACTTAAGAGCATGTGTGATACCTATTATTATGACATCAAAAACTTCAATCAATACATCATACAAATACTACAAATAGTCATCAAGCAATTGGAAATCCTAGAAGTTCTTGTTAGGTCCATTTTGGACTAGGACTTCCTTATTGGACTCAATGGACCAATAAGCTTCCAATTTGACTATCATGGGCTCTAATTGGACCCACATTAATTTATTTCAACAGTATGGGCCATATTGGGCCTAGAATGAAATAAATTAAAAGTTTTGAACCATGATTAACCTAAACTAGCCCAACAAAGTGTAAAAATCATGTTATATTTCTTTTTGGGCCAACAATCATCAAACTTAGCTATAACATGGGCTTAAGGGCAAAAAGCCCAAAAATCTCCTCACACCCTCTTCATTCTCGGCCCAAGCACAAAAGAAGAGAGGGTTGACTTGGTGAGTGACACCTCACCATTACCCAAGGGACTTCCATGCAACATATCACATACCTCCATGCATGTATCACCTCAAAGATCTATTCCTTCCTCTCTCTCTCTCTCACTCTCGGCCATTTTCCAACACACACACACACACACAATTCACTCACTTTTCTCTCAAGGAAACACTCTCATAACTCATCCATATTTCGAGATCTAAGGAGAAATCAAGAGGATTTTTGCATAAAAACCATCATCTAAGGTAAGATATCTCTTAGATCCTTAAACTATCTACTTCATTTCATCCACAAATCACCTCTTAATCCATTCAAACTCATGATCTAGCACCTAAGAAGCATTCAAGTTCGAAATCTTCCAAGGAAGGTTGCTAAGGCCGAATTTTCTTCCATCTTTTCTTCAAAAACCGAAACTACACCCTAAGGTGAGCTTCATACTCCCTATTTTTCTGTTTTATAAGTTTTGTGGGGGGGGGGAATACAAATGAAAGTGTAGATCTATATGTGTTTTGTATGCCTTGTATGATTTCTATGCTCATATGTGTGTTTTTGTGTGTTTATGATGTTGGATCTAGCCATAAACCCCTAAAAATCGAGATATACTTTATGTTAAATGATACTAGCATCAAATATATTTCTACATACAAAGTATTCCAAGAAAAATAGCTAAGTGGCTTAATAACATCTTCTTTGGGCTAAAAACTCAATTTTTGGACACAAAATGTTAAAAATATAAAGTTCAAGGGACCAAAATGACATATTACGAATTCTGATGGATGAGGAGAGTCAAAACAGTTTCAATAAAATATTTTCTGGAGATATACTCATTTGGAGGATTAAAAATATAAATTTCAAGCTTAATGGGCTAAAAATGACAATTTCGGCCCAATAGGGCCCAATATGCGAAATTTTCTGTTTTGAAGGACCAAAACTGTGTTTTTCTGTAAAACAGTGGACTACTAGTGTTCCAAGTCCTTTTCTAAGGTTTAAAATGCTTTTCAAAATTAAAAATGACCAAAGTTGCAAAAATTTTCCAATTTGGGCCAAAATTGTAAAATCTACGAAAAAGAGGGGTTACAACCGAGAAAACTGTATTTTCAGGGAACAAAACTGTTTTCAACTAAGAATATGCTGAAAAGTACCAATTTCGATAAGTTTTGGTGTTAAAATGACAAGAAAAATGGTTTAAGGACTAAACCGGAAATTTATTTATTTAAAGGGTCGAAAAAGTAAATTTACAAATTAAAGAGGGGCTGTAAACAGAAAATTTTCTATGCTAATTCAATACACCTATCGTGATCAAATATTGGCACTGCGACTACCGACGAAATACAATACACAACAATACCAAAAATCGTTGTTAAACGAATTGATTTGGTCTCGAATCAATAACAACCCGAAACTACTAACACGACGATAACTCGATTCACACCAGTAACATTTGGGAATTCAATACACACGTGAGAGTGCACAGACGTCGACGCACCATCTTTGGGCCCCAAAGTGTAAAATCTTGTTTGTTGGGCCTAGCTAGCCCAATGACCTGATCTTTAGGCCCGAAGACTTCAACCTTACGAGTTGTTGGGTCTTATATGATCTAACACAGCGTAAAAGGACTTTCAATGGCTTTTATACTATTGGTCCCCAAAGGTCCTTTGGTAATGCTAGTAAAGTCGGTTATTTTAATGCGAGGCGGGTCAAGGGCCCCTCGTACTCTTTTTTTTTGTCCCCAACCGGCTAACGGAGTTATCGAGGTCTTCGTGCCCTCTTTCTCTTCGGATGTGGGACTACTAGAAGTCAGGGCGGTTGGATTACGTGAATAGTACGGACGACGCCTACGGGATCGTTAGTATAGTTGTAAACTGGTGTTTGCGTAACGCGTGTTTATAGCAATTCACCATGCGCAATAATCCGACGTCGCCTGGAATCAATGACTTCACACGCCGCGATGGTACAACAACTACATGGACTTCAAAGTGTTAGGAAAACATCGGGTTTTCCTAGGGTTTTTCAATACATACGGTTTCGAAATGTATACAAGTTTAATGAACAATTTTTACAACTATAGAAACAAACAAGCATACTTATGGATCTTCACAAACTTTTTCATAAACTCTTTTCAGAAAATATCGGATTTTCTGGTAGTTTTTCAAAACAATACAAAACATTGTTTTTCAAATACCGCTTATGAACTCACCAACATTTCATATGTTGACGTTTTTCAAAATACTTGTATTCTTAGGTAACAAGTAAACCGAAGGAAAATGTACTCAGTGATGGCTTGCGGTTTGTTTATTTATGAACCGAACAATTTATTTTTGGGAATGTAATGTTAAAACAATGTACTCAGTGTAAACTTATTCAGTTGTACTATATTAATGCATGGTGATGAATGATGTTATGTTTCATATATATTCAATGTTATGGTATTCAATTAAGTCACGACAGCCCTCGGACGTTTCCGCCGTCTGGTTTGGGGGTGTGACATTTTATAAATTTATTTGTTTATACTTTTTTCTCTATTTAGTTTCATTTTTTTAATTATTTAAAAGTAAGAAGTTTCAACCCCCCCCCCCCCCCCCTCTCTCTCATTATTTTCATAAATCAAAAAAAAAAGTTAAAGTACACAATACATTTCCCATGGCATTGTTTCCTATGTCAACTCCCATGAAAAATGTTTCCTCAAACCAGTAATCAGAATTATCAATATCATCCCCAAGCATTTTCATCGTTTCTGACAATAAAATCTACCACCCGTAAAGGTGATGAATAAGACCAACTCCTAATAGGTAGTTGTGTTGAGTTTCATCTAAATGGAACACTTTTCACATATTCTTATAATGATGGTTATGAACTAGACCAACATGATTCAAGTTTTCACTTGATTCATGTGGAAACTGTAATTACGTCTTCTCAACATAGTTATGTGCATTTTTTCATTCAAGTACAATAATAGGAATAATATAGGCACATGTAATAGCAAAATCAAATAAAAGAATGCATCTATAAATACTCAAATTGTTCAAAAGTGGTTCATAAACCAACCAAACATGTTTTAAAATTCATAACTTAGGGAACATAAAAGTAATTCAAATTTTAAAAATGGTATAACTCATGATCAAATCAACATATCCCATTTGCCTTCAACATTTCTTTCCAGTTCTTCTCAATTTTTGAACAAAACATCAAAACATCAGATGTTAGTATCTCAAACTTAGGAAATAAAAAGGAGAACTTTTTCTATCTCATAGTTATATATGATTGGCTAGTCTTAGTAGCTTTGCATTTCTTCATTTCTACAAAAATATGTTGGACAGTTGTTTCTCTAATGTACCTTTTTTCCATAATGGAAACAATCAACATCTTTTTGATTATTTTCCAACTAACTTGATTGAGAGGCATTATTTAGGAAAACTTTTTTCCTTTTCCTTTATTCCTACCACTGCTAGTCTTCCTTACATGCCTTTCTCATATAATGGGGATTAAGGTGGTCTTGGGTTTGTTTCTTCTCAACAGTTTTCAGCATTGAATGCAACTACGAAATGGACTCCTATCTTATTCATATTATAGTTCATGATGAACTAGTCATATGATTTGGACAGACTATTTAGAATCAAAATTATTATTTGTTCACCTCGAAGACCCAACCTCTCAAGCTGGTCAACTTAGCTTCAAATTTTCAAAACATTACCTTCCTTTATTTTGCATACAAGGAAAGCCTTGACAACATCATATATTTCGTAATTGTCTTGTTATTGAAAAATGTTATTTAGTTCACCAAGTATCTTATAGGCCTTGTAACTATCCATGTCATGTTGAAGTTCTTGAGTCATATTAGCCAACATTAGGTATGCCACCTCATTCTACTCATTATTCTTTCTATTCTAGTTGGTTTGGGAAGTGTCATGTGTATTATGCAGGTGTGTTAGAGAGCCTCATCAATGATGTGCAACTACTTTTCATGCATGAGAATTATTCTCAAGTTATGATGTCAGTCGTCGAAGTTGGCACCATTAAGTTTTTCCTTCTTGAGGAGATATCGAAAGGACATATTATTAACAGATGTAACCATCATTCGACAACAGATATAAAAGTTTAAAATTTTAGTGTTTTCGGTATTAAATATCCTTAGTAAGTTCATCACCATTATGTTTGTTATCAAAATTCAGTTTAAAAAATCTAAGATCCATATTGGATCATACACATAATGATATGCTCAATTGGTAGGTAATAGTTGTCGACTATATCAATTATACAACTCTTAGATGTTTATAGGATTTATTATAAATCAAATAGTATCTATGCAACATACTTATCCCATCATTTCCCCTATTGAATCATCTATCTAAACATGTAAATTTCTTGCTTAGGTCGAGAATTTACCTTGGGTTGACATAAGCTAGGTATGATCATTTTCAAAATGTACCTACATTTCCAACTATTTTATGACAAGTTTAAATTTAAGGTGTTGATATTTTGTGTTTCACTTCTAATTACAAGCCATCGTGTTTACAAAACAGAGTCCATGTATACAGGATGTTTGTAAGACACTTTTACTAAAAAAAGTAACTCTTAAATCTAGTTTATTTTTAATTTTAGAATAAAACTCTTTTAAGTTATAAACTCTTTCGTATTTTAATTCGTCTCACAAAATGCACTAAAATATCACAAGCAACAAATTACGTGTGACATGCCATTCATAATGAAAAGAAAAATAATTATGTTGCAAGAGCCTGATGCTAAATTGAATTATTTCTTGAGCATCAAGAAAAAATAGTTTGAAAAAATTAATTAATTACCCTAAGTCCAATAGATTATATGGACTTAGATAAGCCCAACACTTGCTAAATCCAATCCAATAGAATATAAAAGCGCAAACAATTTACAAACCCACCACATTAAATAGATCCATTATTCCATATGATGAATATTCCCAACACAATCGAAAGGCCCCATTCATCAAATAGGCCTAACGGCTAAAACAAAGCCCTAAAGAAATCTATGCTATTTCTAATAGACCAATTAACGATATACATTTTATGTAGTATTTTATGTTATGACAATAGCAAATTTAAACAAGAATAAAATATAAATTTGGTCCTTATGGTTGGCAAGAAAAAAAATGTAGATGGAGTCCAAAAGTTTTCAACTTGAACGACTGGTTAAAAAATCCATACTTTCTGCGAATTTGGTCATTGAACAATTTGAATTGACTATTTTATCCTTTCCATTTGTTTTTTCTATTCTTTTAATAAATTTCAGTATTTAATTATTTAGATAAAAAAGAAATAAAATCATACCCCACCCACCTATCACTCCACCGGTAACCCCTCATCTTCTCTCTCTCTCTCTCTCTCTCTCTCTCTCTCTCTCTCTCTATATATATATATATATATATATATATATATATATATATATATATATATATATATATACACACACACACTAGCTCTCTCTCTCTCTCATACACACACATTTGCAACTCAAAACACACACACACACACCTATAACTCGATCTTTTATCTTCTTTGATCATCAGACCCATCATCAAACCCACCTACCAAATTCTTGCTAATATGTTCAAAAATCTCACCACTTCTTGCAATCTCCAAATTCTGAAGAGGATGGCGATGGTTTTAAAGAAGACCCAGATCCGCAAGCCCTCGAATATGTCTCCCAAATCAAAAGAGTTAGAATCATTTTCCCAAATATCCCAAAATACATGGATTATTTAGTGGATGAGATATGATAGAGACATAGTGATATGAGTTGCTCGACAAAAAGGAGGAGGGAGAGAGAAAGAAAGTCCAAGAGAAATAATGAGGTGTTTCTGATCTACGAGCCTGTGTCTAATTATTATTCCTCTCAACCTCATTCCATATCTCTCTTAAAGGGCCATTGTACCTCTTGTTCTGATTCTCATGAACCTAAGTTTGACACAACTGTGAGAGAAAAAAAGAGAAAAAAAAAAAAGAGGTACCAGTTAGTGGGGGATGGGGTGGGTCATTTTTATATATTAAAAGGGTATTAAAATAAATATAAAAATACAAAAAAGAAATTAAAATGGAAAAATAGTCCTTTCAACTTTTTCATGGGCCGAAACGACAAAAATATTCTATTTTTGACCATTGGTGCAAGGTGAAAACTTTTTGGACTCCGTCCATACGTTTTTGCTAACCACAGGGACCAATTTTGCAGTTTAAAACAATCAAGAAGAGCCTAGTATTTTATGTTATGACAATAGTATATTTAAGAGAAAGAATTAATGAATTCCAATGTCATTATCATCATATCATACTATATTATAAAGGAAGCAGTTTTTATTTCACCACATTCATTTGAAACTCTTATTTTTCCTTTCACAACATTCATTTGAAACTCCCATAACTTTTCAATTTCTTTTAATAATGATTATAAGTTGGTTAATAAGATTAAAAATATTAAACCTAAAGTGTAATCATATATAAACTAAATTTCAATATTAAAAGAATATCTTTATTTCTAATTATAAAGTTATGTTTTTTAACTTTTTACATATTGTACTTAATTTATTAGTTTTAATATGTTGTTGGATGTAAACCATTATCATTTTAAAACTACAACTTTTGAATAATTTGTATAAAATATTTAAATTATAAACTTAAATATAACATTACAGGACCAACTTAAATATAAATTTTAGTTTAACTTACACAACCCAAATAATATTTTGTAAATAGTTAAAAGTGATAAATTGTAGTGTCTTTCTAATAATGATTATAATTTGGTTAATAAGGTTAAATAAATATCAAACCTAAAGTGTAATCATAAATAAACTAAATTTCAATATTAAAATAATATATTTCCTTCTACTTATAAACTTATGTCTTTAACTTTTAACATGTTATACTTAATTTATTAGATTTAATATGTTGTTGTATTTAAACCATCATCAATATAAAGCTAAATGCAAAAACTAAATTTTAATATCCATTTAACTAAAATATTTTCTAAAGATATTTATATAATCGTTAAAAGTTTTCAAATAAGTAGCTTAAAATAACTTACAATAACAATAGTTAAAAATAATTCTATATAAATGATTATATTGTTACTTTTAAAATCAAAAAACAATGTCTAATGTTTTAAATAATTATAATGATAGAAAGTAAAACGTTAAGAAAATAAATTTTAAAAAATTAATTAAAAATAACAAAAACTATAAATAATATTAAGTCATATATTATACTTAATTTTATTCATGAGTAACTCGCGGGTAGAAGTTATTCAAACGGTTGAGATTAACAATTATACATTATAATAGATGTATATATTATCATATAATTCAAAATAATCAATATATTATATCAATTTAGTATACGAATTATTATATCAAATTTAACAACAACGTTATTGTTATAGTTGAAAAAACATGCATTTGTAAAGATTTCAACTATATAGATGTTTTTGTGCAACGCGCGGACATTCACCTAGTTATTTTATATGAGTAGGATGATAAATAGGAACAAAAAGTAAAATGATATTTAATTTTTCTAAATTTAAACAATCAAGAAGAGCTACAAGGCCCAAGGCTTCATTATTGACTATTAATTATATTTAATGACAAAGCCTACTTTTTGATTAAAATGTTAGTTAATATCATAATCCTAGCCCAAATGTATTTTTGTGTCACTTGTTGTATTGATATGATATAGAGACAAAGGCTTATAATGGCTTTAAAGTTTCTTACTTCCTTTCATACGGGACAAGATCCCTTTGATTTAAGAAAAGTTACAACATTTTAAACATGTAGAATATCATATCCTGTACTAACATCTTTCTCCTGCTTCAGAAAAAACAAGTGTGCAACCTCTAAGTTCCAAGTTATTCTCGTTTTTATGAAACATCAATTTGTGTTGATCGTTATGCCCTTTCTCTTGGAATCAACAATTTTATTTATAAGTTTTTTTGTTATATTTGATGCTTAAAGAAAGGGAAAATGACACTGTATCCCTACAATGTATTTCACATTTGCTCATTCAGTCATTTATGTTATTTTCGTGCCTTTTAAGGGAACAAAGTAGGTAGTGACATGTCTTTTTGGGACCTCTACCTTTAGTATCCAGTTTCTTGCCATTTCAAAGTCAAAATCAAATGGTAAAAGTCAAAATCATAGTGTAAACAAGAAAAACATCGTTGAAATTTATCGAGTGTTGGTGATTTTAGTGTCACAATGTCATTTTATCTAACTGGAATTAACATGTGAGCTAATGGGCTTCATAATTTGTATTCTAATATATGTGCGGGGTTTGTGCGGAGTGCACGTATGTATAAGATCAGACTAGAAAGCCGGTTTGACGACAAGTCGGGGGTCCGGGGGCAGCACCCCTGGGTCTAGGGTTTCTAAAAGGGTAACGCCCCTAGCGGGGTCCAAGGGGCAAAGCCCCAAAACCTCTCTGAATTTTACATATGGTAACATAGTGGGAAATTAGGATTCTTGAGGGTGATTATGGTAACTCTAAATCCTCATTCAAATCCAGATTACCCTGACTTGCTTCCAAAGCAACTTATGACGGCCTAACCCTAATGAAACCCTAATCTCGTTTATTATATATAAACGGTTCTTCCTTCTCAGAAGATACACACAGAATTTAGCTCTCGTTTCCGTCAAACTTTCACATAATCCTTCTAGCATTTTGGCTTACGATTTCTATGCCTAGTATCGTAAGTGTCCACTTGGATTATCCTAGGCTAAATTTCTTGCAACCCATGCATAGGGTAGAAATATCAGTTCGAAAACTCTTCTCACGATCCAAGTTGGTATCTAGATCTCCACCACAAACCCTAAATTTTCTTACATCGAGTTGGATTATATGGATTGGAGTGTATCGACTTCTCCAAAAAACAAAACCCAACTGAGCAGTAAGCAAATCTTCAGCTTCCACTTTTGGCTTACCACCTCCTTCAAGCTTCGATTTTGGATTACTACTTTCATGAAGCTTTGGTTTTGATATTTAACAACATGCTTATGATTTTTAGCCTCATAAACCCAAGAAATATACCCATTCCTAGGTACCTGCAGATTTCAATAATCATCATTTACCAAAAAAATCCAAATGTTATCGATATTAGAATAAGAATTAAGTACCATATTCAAGCAAGCATAGTATTCCCTATCAGGATTCTTCTTAGTGGTGGAAGTCCTTATGATTTTCATGCTTCCACAATCGCACATCACCATCTTTTCTTGTTTGGATGAGAAGAAGTAAGAAGGACATGAAGATCTCGTAAAGAAGAAGAAGAAGAAGAAGAAGAAACAGTGAAAAAAAGAAAGAAGAACTAGTCAAATGGATAAGAGTTGGTCAAATAGACCAATAAAAAGCATGGAGTGGTCAAATGGGTTTTAGATGACCGCTGATCCCTTCAGTTTTTACAAAATGACTTATTCGACCCGACAAAACCAACTTTATTCTTTTAAAAATGCACAGAAATAACATAAGGGACTGGATGAGAAAATGTGAAATACATATAGGGTTACGGTGTCATTTCCCTTAAAGAAACTACGTGACATAAACCTTTAAGAATAGGATTTCAAATTTGTGCAGATCTTTACTTTCATGGAAAAATCGTCAATGATGTCGGTGTTTGCATAGTATTTAAATTCGTTTGACAAGTTTGCTTCTATCCTTAATAATCAAACTAATCCCTAATGGTCAATTTTGTTTGTAGTTAAAAATAGAGTTTTCTGTTTATAATATTAAAAAAAATCAGTTTGTTTATTAATATTATTATTGGTTGTTTAGTGATTAATTTTCGAGTTCGTTATGATATCTAATTGATAGTTTTTCAACCATTTATGTAATAATCACATCATTAGGTTAAGGACGACTCGTGAACTTTGAGTATAGCTCTTTGAGGATAGTTGTTTTAGACATCAAACTAAGCTACATATTTTAATAATTTTGATGATTTTAGTACGTCTGGGTTTTACTTAGAAACATATATATGTTGACCGAACTTTATTGTAAGTTTTGATAACTTCAACTTTGATATAAGAATAAATCATTTAACCTTGATGTATATTACATTTTAGCTATTCTCATATCTTGCAGGTGTTATGAAGCAACTAGCACAATGAGTGAGTAAGGCTAAGGGGAGTGGTAACACTCTTAGCACTTTGTCACGTCAGCTTTTTGAGTGTCACTTCATTTTTCTCTTTTTAACATCTAAACTTAACATTTGGTAGGGAATGTTAACACTCGTAGCATTTTATTTTATTTTTCTTTTTTCTAATTTAATTTGATTACTTTATTTTAATAAACAAACATTTTTTATTTAATATTAAATAAAATATATTTTTTAAATTAAATTACTTTATTTAAATATACAAACATTTTTGGTGCACAAATATTAAACACTTTATTCTTTTATACCACAAACAATTAATATTATATAAATTATATTGGGGAAAAAATCAGATTTATTCATAAAAAAAAGTTAGTAAAAAGTTGAATTTTTAATTGAATGGGTGTAAAAATCGGATTTATTAATAAAAAGGAAGGGGATGGAATTGAATTTTGTTTGAATGTTAAATCTAATATAATTAATTTCTACCAATGAGAATCAAGCACTCTCTCTCTCTCTCTCTTCTCTCTCTCCTCTCGTTAAAGATTTGGCGAATTCATCTTAGCATTCCCTATCAAGGGCTAGGGGGTGATGTGCATTTGGGCTTAGCATGTTTAGCAAGGGTTCTTGACACCCCACTCCCTTTAGCCTAAAGATCTGTCTAGATTGTATTAGGTTAAATCACCGTAAAAACGATAGATGATTTTTCACACCCCAGAGTAATAATTCAAACAAAATACAAAAACACAATGTTTAACATTGTTCATTCAATCTCAGAAATCGAGCTTAGTGTAGGGGCTAACAAGATATATTTTATTGATGATTGCCCAATTGCAATTTTACCTATTTAGGGTTACACGAATTCATAAGAGGTTTATTTATAAAAGCAAACTGACTTAAATTTTGCCAATAAAATTAAACCCAAAAACTTTTACAAAATTTGTTCACGATGCATTTTGATGTCAGATCCGATATAGAAACTTTAGTCTTGATAGTAGAATTTTGGATCAATGTCACATTGAATGTCGTGCTTCCTCTTGTTGAAATGTACTAGGAATTGTTTATTTATTTTTTTATTTTTTTTAGAAAAGGTAATATTCTAGAATTCAAGTTACACTACATTCTTTAATTTTAAATATATGAAAGTTATTGCTAAAGTTTAAGTGTGGTTTTGTTCTTTGTTTGGTTGCAAATAGTAATGGAATGGGCCCTGTGGTATGAATATATTTGAAGCATTGACTGATTTACGAGGGCCCTTCTCGTGTTTGGAATTTTTTCAGCTTTTTATGATGTTTTTATTTCAAATTTGAATTAATGTACTACAATTTACATGTTTCTGTGGGCTAACTTTTATGATCATGTCTTTCACTATTTTGGTTTTCTTGTAATATGATGATTTCTTGTAAAATGTCGTGGTAGCTCACCAAATGCAACTTATATATGGCGTACAGATGCCAAACATAAATTTCTATACCGATATTTCTCCACAAAAATCATACAACATCACGTATCACTGCTGTTAATATGACCCGATCAACGTTACCATTTTCATTTTAACCCCTTTTGATTAAAACCTAATATGAGTTTATGTAGCCATCAACATTGTAGTTGTCATATACTTTTTGCTGGTTATCTTCCCACCACTTCTCAGCTTCCCTTTCCTTAAACACTTTTCTACTACAAAAATAAATAAATACAAAACTCAAAGATTGCTTAAAAAAAGTTGTTTCTAAGATGGTGCACCAAGACTAACCCTAGTGTGTACGGTGCACCAAGGGTCAACTTTCTTAACAAGAAAGTTGACCTAGTGTCACGACAGTGCACCAAGGATCAATTTTCTTAACAAGAAAGTTGACGCTAGCGTGCATTCTGCACGATAGTGCTTTCTTGTTAAGAAAACTGACTACTTTCTTAACAAAAAAGCTGACCCTAATGCCAAGGCTAACCTAACCGTAGTATCAGAAACTAATGAAAAGTACCTGAATCGGACTCGCTTTATCCCTTTTTGACCGGTTGTCAACATGATGAATGTGATGTAAACACCCGGTTGATATTGTTCCATCCATTCGTGTTTTTGCTTTACTTTGTTAACTTGTCCAGAAACTATTGGTGTAACAACCGGTTCATCAGATGGTCTCAAGTCACCACCGAGAACACATGCATCGTTGTGCATAGTCGGGACACGAGCCGATTCACATGGATCAATGAGGTCTTTGACCTCAATGTCACATGGCACACTAGTAACACTTGTTTGTGGTGTATCGACATGAGCTTTTGTTGGTTTTCGCATAAAAGCTCTTGGAGACATTAAATGTAGCTGCAAAAAATAAACAAATAATTACCATCAATTTGAAATAAGTCGATTAAAAAAAGGATATTATTGTATCTACGAAAGGGTTATTCTTCCAACAACCCTTTAATTGCACTCCCTTATCCCAAGATTATCATGTTAGATGTAAATCGGGTAGATAGTGACCCACTAGGTAGCTGTCGTAAAAAGTACAATGACTACAAAAAGCCCAATCCACATTGGAATTTGTGACACTATGTCTCCATTACATGGATAAAAGATTACCCTTGATGTCAACGCCTTAATGACTTCTTTGGCTCCATTACGTTTTGTGGTCTTCTCAACACTTTGCGGGTTCTTGTTTACACGACCCGGAATACGAGAATCAACACTCGAAGATGACTCTTCTTTACAATGCTTTCTAAAAGATGCGGGTGAAGAAACTTGTCCCCATCTTGGTGTTTGATTCATCAATGAAGAACACGAGTTCAAATCCAAACCTGTTTTATATGGAGTTCCCGTATATTGATCATCCGTTTCTTCAGAAAATGTTTTAATCAATAATGGTCTTGGAGTAAGATCTTCAATCTTCACAATTTGACCCGAATTCAAACTACTCCGTTCAAGACCCTTAAAGCAAGAATCACAAACCCGAAAAGACTTGTTCTCATTAGGTGCCAAACACGCGTTCTTACTCTTGTTACTTGTACATACACTGCAAAACAAGAGACCACAATTGTAACAATTGTGTCTTTTCTTCATGAACCCGAACTCCGTACTGCAACCTCGACAACCCGATTGTTCGAGCCCGCAAGTTATCGGTTCGTGTACGCAAACCGCAGCGGTCGAGCCGGACCCACAAGTGATGCTTTCCACTTGTCGATTTCTCAAAGCCTCAACTAAAGTCGGTGAGCTTCGATCCTCCGTATCACCTAACCCTAATTGCCCATTTGCTCCTTTACCCCATGTGTAAACACTTCCTTTAGATGTTAAAACCGCAACATGATACGAACCCGTAGCTATTTCCCGAACAAATTCGAACTTCAACTTTCCTTGAACTAGGGTTATTGAGTTTTCCCTAGCCATAGGGTTTCCTAATTGCCCGTGAACCGAGCTTCCGATTGTGAAAACCGCACCCGTACTCGTTAAACCAACGGTTAACATTCTTCCACAAGATACTTGAACAAAATCATGATCGATTAGAGAAACAACACATGTAGGTTTGAGTTTAGAGTTATGATCACCATGACCTAATCTTCCTTTATCCACGTCACCCCAAGTGAACATCTTTCCCGCCGGAGAACTTGATTTGGGTGGTCCGGTGATCAACGCGACCACCGCCGCCGTGTGCCATGGCCCACACGCGACCGATTTCACACGAAGTCCGGCGAGCGAGTCAACTTGTTTCGGTTCGGTCAAACTTTGATAGTTTCCGTGACCTAGAACACCGAAAGTCCCGTCTCCAAATGTAAATAGTTGACCGGAAGTTGAAACAATTGCAGTGTGCCATTCTCCACAAGCAACTTTTGATATGGTGATTCCGTCTAGTACGCCGGAGATCCGGCGGGGGAGCCACCGGCTACTTTGACCTTGACCGGAGGTGTTGTCACCCCACGTGTAGAGCTCACCAGAAAATGTTAGGGCGGATGTTTGATACTCGCTACAAGAAACCGATTTCACACGGGATCCAAGGGAATGAAGGGATTCAACTTCTTTCGGGCAGCTCAGGGAATGCCCGAGCCTGCCCGATTGTCCTTCACCCCAGCAGAATACCTCACCCTGTTTTGTCACTAAAACACCATGTTTTCCAGCCAATGATATCTTCTCGACATCTAACATACTTACTGAATCAAGAACTTTCGGTAACAACGCATCTATTTGTGATTGGTTTCGGTGACCATTGACCGTGTTGACCATGTTATCACCACCACCACCCAAGACGCCATTTTCAACACCTTCTCCCCATATTAAAACATCGTTCAATTTTGTTCTTTGTGGGTCCGATTGTTCTCGAGGTAGAACAACAGGTGCACCAAACCGGGTAATTGTTTTCGGGTTCTTTTTGGGTTCTTCGGTTTTCATGCAAGGTGAATATGGGGCTAAACCTTCTGGAAAGTTCTGTGTACTTGATAAACTTGATCTTGAATAAAAACTATCAGATGAAAGTGAAAGTCCATCAGAGAAACATGGATCGGATATCATCGATGGAACTGGGCTTGCACACACGCTTCTCACCTTCAAAATTAACCAAACGATTACTCGTTATTCACTTATTCATCACTCAAATTGTTCATAAGTTTTATAAAATTTGAAAATCTTGAGTATAAAAAACCTGAGACATTTTGGTGGTTTCTTTTGAAATACCCAGATTGTATTTTCTTCTGATGAAACTAGAAGGACTGTTTATACAACTTTGCGCTACTCTTTGGTTTTCAGGGTGTCTGAAATCTTCGCACCTTGATATCAAAGCTTTTAGGCCTAAAAACCATGAATCTGCTTGCATTTTATCCTTGCATATCTGCGAAACAAGAATACAAAACAAAAATGTTGATTAATTAGTCATCAATCGAAATATTTGAAAGTCAAGAACTGAAAAATTGTTGAATAATAAGTCAAACTTACCAGATCAAGAGAGCATTGAGCTTGGTTGTTCATGTATATCAGCGAAAACGAATGACATTCTCTTTCTGGTTGAAGTTTCCTCTGCAATTTATCATAATTACAAAATCATGAATGAATAATTTGAATTAAAATTGATAAAAAAAATACTTTTTTTTTTACTTTAAATACTTACAGTTCCATGGCCACGAACAATGCTCGTAACAGAGCTTAGTTGCAGTTTTTTTTCTTCATTGCCGCAAAACCACATTAAAGTTCTTTCATCCTGAAACCCCAAATTGGACACGAAATTTAATAAAAAATAAAATAAAATTACATTTAATTATCATAGAATTTAACGAAAATAATTCAAGAACATATAATATTATTTCTCAAAAAGTATACCGTTGATAGCCTGAATGGGCATAGTTTGGGTTTTCCTCTTCGACCGTATTTCAATATATACGCCCCTTTCTTTAAAGCCACGATCGCCTGAAATGAATTAAAGATTTTTGTTACTAAATTATGTTATTAAGTTCGATAATTGAAACCCAATTTATTGATTTCGTCTTCAGAAATCGATTTAAATAGTTAAAGTTTCAGGAAGAATATGGAGCATTTCATATGCGATTTCATCCACAAGTTTGAACTTTTTGAGTGTCAACATCACTGGGTATGATTGGACCTTTGGATTCGAGTATCTTTTCATGGCATCTTTACAACTAAAAGGAAAATGGTCTCATGGGGTGCTTGTGAAGTCAATGAAAATTGACAGAAGCAAACAGAGACTAATAGTATTATAAAGCTAGATTTTGAAAATATCTTACACCCATTGAGGAAAAAAGTAAAATTTTGGAGGTAATTAAGCAAATAAAGGTTTTCATTTTTGGTAGATTTTTTGGAAACCCACTTAAACGCAACAAAAATTGAACACCCATTAGGTAAATTTTGAAAAATTGGAGGTAATTAAGCATGAAAAGGCTTCTTTTTACCAAAAGATTTTCAAGAACCATGACATATGACCTAAAGATGAAGAAATCAAACACACATTGAGGTAAAAATTGGATCTTTTTCTAATGGAAATGAATCACAGACTGAAAAACAAAAAAAGATGAACACCAAGTGAGATAAACACTGAATTTTGAAAGAAAATAAGCATAATCGGCACAACATTCATCAAGATTAACTACAAGAACAACGAAAAAAAAAAGATTAGAACATGGACCTGTTCAAGAGCTCTATCAGAGGGAGTCACTGACAAGAATCTTTCACCCATTTTTCTACATACAAAAAGGAGAAAGAATGGATGAAAAGAAGCCTGATTGGTGTACACCCACGCACATACAAGTTAAATGAAACCTTAAAAAGAAGAGAATGTGTGGGAGAATCTGCAGAGGGTGTTGGATGCTGATGATTCTGGGTCGAAAACAGAATGTCACATGGATTGGTATTAGAAGAAGGGTTTTAGAGAGAGAAAGAGAGAGAGGAGGAGGAAAGATATTGGGATGAATGGGTTTTGATTTCTTCTTTGGTTCTTGTCGTTGGTGTGTATAGTTTCATCATGACAAATTCTTGGCTTCTTCGTATGTCGTGCAGAAGAAAAAGTGGTGTACTGTTGTTGTTTACTAATACCCAAATCGCACGTGCCAACTGTTCTTACCCCCACTTAATAAGCTTCTATTTCAGGGAAAAATTACTTAAAACAATACCTAGAGTTTTTTCACCATGTACTTAGAATCTTAAATGTTGTTATGTACGTGTTCATTACTTCATCAAAGATTAAAAGTTGTTTAAGATTTGTTAGGCGGAGGGAGTGTGATTCATTGTGTCACATTTTTTTAATAATTAAATTTAAATAAAAATTTCATTTTTATTTAAAAAATATATAATATTTTATTAGTTCAAAATAAAAATAAAAACATTATATTGCATTAATTAAAAAAAACATAACATAGCATTAAAAAAATGCTACAAACTTGAAAAAAAAAACACATCGAACGATTAAAACCTACAATCTTAAATCTACCTCCTTATCATAACATTTTTGGATGTCGGCTTTCATCGTCATAATAACTTAAAGCTCCTCATCGGTCATGTTCGATGTGTCTATCATTAGTATCATCATGTTACTATCCCTTTGTTTCTGAAGCTCTCTTTCAGAAGCAATTTATAAAATTTTGTCAATTCTTTCTTTTCTATCCTTCATGGCGTCCCCGATTTCTTTCAAGAATTTGAGTCTTTTGCCTTTGCCTTTGCTTTTTTGTTTTGTCCATTCCCATTGGTAAGGAATGTGGTCAAACTTGAATAGGTACATCATTGTTGAGGTCGAAACCAACACGAGCATCGGATGTAGTAGGGCTGTTCACTATTCGAATAAAACCGAATTATCTAATTGGACAATTTGGATTGGACTATTTGGTTCGGATATTCGGATTTTTGGATTGGTTTTCCAACAAAACCGAATTAGTATTTTGGATTTCGGATTGGTTTTGGTTTATAAAATAAGGACCGAATAGTCCAAAAAAACCGAATAAACATTTCTTATATATATATATATATATATATATATATATATATATATATATATATATATATATATATAATTATTTATTAATTTTGTAATTTATTTTTTCAAATAGGTTTAAAACGTTTCACCCAATAAAAAAAACATTAATATTCATTTTCTCTCGAAAGTTTTGTATTTATAAAATATTTAACTATAATATATATTCTTATTAGTTGTTTATAAATTTCAAATCACAACTAAATGATTTGTTTTTGCTTCTTGTGTAAAGTTGGGTAATATTATTATTATATGTCGTTTTAAAATGTTTCGGTTTTTGAAAACCGAATTATAAAAACTGATCCAACCGAATTGTAATTGGATCGGATCGGATTGGATTTGAATTTAGTTTGGACAATTTGGATCCATGTTTTGAAAACCGAAATCAATTTGGATTTACTTAATTGGATCGGATCAAACCGATCCATCCAAACGAACACCCCTAGGATGTAGTGTGGTCGGATTCGGATGTTCTTGATCGTTTGAACCAATATCGATATGTTGTTCGGATGTTTTGCTCACTTGCTATTTCTTGTTATCTTTCACGAGATTCAAAAAGTTTATACATTTGAAAGCCTTCTTGTTTTCTTTTTGGTACACTTTTAGAGCTTTCTTCAAAATCACTTCATCACTTTCTCCGCTTTTCCAATTGACGTTTCATGTTGTTGTATAAATCATTAAACAATATGAGTTCCATGTTTGTCTTCCCCATTTTGAGTAAATTTGGTGTTTTCAACGATACTCATGAAGCTTCATTCCTTTGCGAAACCTTTTTGTAACCTGCATCCAAAAACGATCATATTTTTGGTCTTTTTATTGTTGGATTAGTGTCTAAGTCGATAACTATTTTGGTATGTACTTGACCCGATGGTGCATGGTCCTTTTGGGTTGCCTTCACCAAAGCAACTTGATAGGATGAATTATGGAGAGAAAGGATTAAATATGATTTATTAATATATTATGAGAATAATATATTAAAGGAGAAATCATATTGTTTAATTAATATTAGTCAATAATTAATTGGTAATTAGTTTTGTGACTAAAAGAGATTAATTAAACTTAAGGGACTGGAATTGTAATTATAAGATAATTGCAATTTGGGCCATAGATTGCCTTATATCATAAGGTGGACGAATTCTATGGGGGAAGCCCATATGAAATCGTCCAAGGCCTTATGGAAAGGGCTCCATGGGTTGCTTAGGGCTTAAGCATCCAAATTAGGGTTTCCATGTTAGATAACCCTAATTGCCTCACTATATATAGATCCCTTGAGGACAAAAAAAAATGTGGCTAAGCATCTTGCTAGGGTTTTCACACGGTTTTGGCAGCCTCCATCCTCTCTCCTCTTCATCCTCTTGCTTATGGTGTTTGTGAGCCATTAGAGGAGTGACACTTGTGACTCTAAGCCTTCCAAAGTCAATTCAAGGAGGAATTAGGATTGTTATTACTACATAACAATCAAGGTAATATCATAAACCTAATTATATGTTAATATCGATTTCCATATGCTAGAATTAGGGTTTATATTCTTGGATTCAAAGCATGTACAATAGAGAAACCTAGATCCAAGCATTAGGGTTTGTATGAGCACATAGGATGTCTTATGACCAAAACCCATCAGTGGTATCAGAGCCTTGATTGGTTTCTATTGTATTGATGCCTTGTTAATTTGTTCATGCTTGAAAAAATCGTTTTTTGCCTCCTGCCTGATGTACTCGGCGAGTCCCATTGTGGACTCGGCGAGTAGGCCCCTACTCGGCGAGTCCATAAGGGGACTCGGCGAGTTTAGCTGTCAGACAGGCGGATTTTCGGGATTTTTACCTATTTTGACTTTGGATAATTGCCATAATTGTTTAAACTTAATAAAATTCAAATTTTGTTAATCCCTTATGATTATCCTTGTCAAAATAAAAGATTTTGGTCATCTAATTAGATAATTGTTACCTTATTTGATATATGTTAAGTTATGGAAATTATTTGATCATTATCTTGCAAGAATTTGAACTAGATCTAATTAGATAACCACCAATTATAGTTAATTGTCTTATTTGAACTATGTGATCTAGAATATTCTTGACAAAGTTTGGAATAGTTTCAAATTAATCCCTTTAGGTTTCATAGTTTAAATTTAAACCCAAAAGTTTTGTTGTTTTGAAATTTAAATAGTTGAAACCCTAATGTTTTGAAAAAGGTTTCAAAACTTGCCCTCAAGTTTTGGAATTTAAATTTTGATTAAATGGTTTAATTTTGATGTATATTTAAATTCTAAACCCTAATGTGTTGAAATGTTTCAAAACTTGCCCTCAGGTTTTGGAATTTAAAAGTTGATTAAAAGTTTAATTAGGAATGTTAAATTCTAAAACTCTAGTATAGTTTTGAAAAAGTTCAAATCACACCCTTATGGTTTTATTAATTAATTAATGTGTATAATTAAAATAGGTTTAATAAATCCATAAAAGTTTAGGTTAACAATTTAATTGAATTAAAAGTATAATTGTTAAATTAAACCACCTAGTATTTTAAAAGTGTAAAATATACCTTATACTATATATATAACATTAAAAGTCTAACATTATATATGTATGAGTAAAAGTCAGTCTTACCGTTAGTAGGCCTCATTCACGAAGCTGGTCTATAAGGGGTGTTTAAGGAAATTGCCTATAAAATGGCGATTGAATGGGTATCCACTCTTACCCACCGCACTCTTGACTAGTGGAGGGTTGTTAGCCGAACGGGTAGGATAGGACGAAACCTTCCATTATAAGTATAATGAATTACTAAAGTAACTAAATGTTTTTCAAATTCCCAATCTTAGTTACTTAGGCAAAGTGAATTGATGCAATTCCATGAAATTACACTTTGTGCCCTTGCGAAGATGTTAATGGAGCGTGTGAGGTTTACTGGCACACTAAATGGTTCTAAGCAAAGGTAGCAAAGGGTGACTCAATGTTTGTCATAGTTCGGTGGAGCGTGTGTGGTTTACCAGCACATCGAATAGGTGACTATAACATGTGAGGGCACCATGTAGTTTGCATGGTTATTCACACCCGCTTTGTGGTCCTCGGCATCCCAATCACAAACAAGAGGGGCATATCGAGATTTAAACATGTCATTGAAATGTTCAATGAATCTCATAGGATCTAGGAGTTTTCATAGATTTAAAACTTAAATTTCTTTTTCGTTTTTCATGGTGGAAATTAGTGAATCGTCATTCACTTACCTTCAAATATTCTGCAATTTGGGTTACGGCATCCCTCTCCCGAGTTGTAGAATATTGTGTTGGGTCCTAGCCTTAGTATCTCATTTGGGTGATTTACTAAGAACTCAATCAATCAACTAACTTGAATTCATTTTCTCCCGTTTTGTAGATGTCAAAGTTCGACAACTATGGTCTTCCCAAATCCCGTGGAACAAGCTTTCCACATGAAGATGATATTCCACGATTCGATCGAGGAACAAGAAATCATGCTTCACTTCCTCCACCTCCTCCAATTATTCTCCTTAACCCACAAGTTCAAAGGCTTGAAAAGTTCTAGATCACTCAAGCCCTTTTGGAAAGTAAACATAAAGAAGGAAAGTCGGTGTGTGCACACGTCCTAGGGATGAAGTCACACATTGATAGGTTAAGAATGTTGGGATCCATTGTCTGTGAGGAAATGGCTATTGATTGGGTTCTTCAGTCACTTCCTAACTCATATAGTGAGTTCGTAACAAAGTACTATATGATAAACCGCGACGTGACCCTTATAGATCTCACCTATATGCTTATTGCTGCCGAATCAGCAATGGTTTGGCGCAATAGAAAAGCAAAGTTGATTGGTGAATCTGCCTTCAAGACCTCTATGGATATAGACAATGACAACAAAAGACATGCTATGATCGAAAGGTTTGATCATAAGAGAAAGGCAATGTCTAAAGTAGTTCCATGTCATGTTCCAAAAGAGTCAATTTGCTTTTATTGCCAAGAGAAAGGGCATTGGAGACGAAGCTGTCCCATTTACCTAAAGAGATCTAAAAGATGGGAGAGTCAAAACGTATGGCTCTAATATAGGTAAAATCCATTAACTAACTCTTTTAAGCTTCTATTCTAGATTCTTAATACATAATGTGATAAGATTACAGTTGATGTTTGGTAGGATCGAAGAAAAGAAAGGAAGCTTAAAGGAAGAAATGAGCAGAATCTAACCGTGAAGGAATGGATTTCGATCGCATTTCTCGAAGATTAGATTATTGAGCTACTACTTAGAGTTAGAATTAGATTGCTAAGAAAGATGTATTAGCATAGTTTTTCAATGAATTCCATTGTAAGGACAAATTTTTTCTGCAATAAAATAAATTTTGATTTTATATTATTTATCCTTGCAATGGCGTATATGAAAAATTGATGTTTGAATGTTTCTATAATGGATTTGATTCTTAGTTATGTTATTTATGGAAATGTCAAGAATTTACCAAATAAGGAGAGTTTCTCATCGCCCAAATTTCAATTGGACAGAAATTTGGAATCACACAACTTGGTTGCATGATGAATGAGAAGTTTCGTATTTGGAAATTAGACTAATTCGTTGACAAAGTGTCAAGTGAAGGACTATGATATCGAGCACACAAAGTTGTGTGTTGATCAAGTCCACCATAAGAGTAACAATGATATTCTTCATGATTTACTAAAGGTTTAGTAAATATAATTATACTTACAAGATTAAGTGTAATTATGAATTGATTGAAAAAGTTTAAATCAATAGCAAAATGAATAAGAAGAATCAAGTAGGCAGAAAGATAAAAGTTTCTCCATTCTAAGAAGAAGGGAGAGTAGCTTTTATGCTTTACGATAGGTCTTAATGATTAAGAATCATATCTCAATTGATCCTCTAAGTGAGTCTTAGCACAATTGTATGTCTAAGAAGAGGAATCAAGAATTGAAGAAATGGTTAAATCAAAAGGTCAATTGTACTTCATTCCAATAACAAGTCTTAGAGTTAAGATTGTGACAATGAGTGAAAAGTATTAAAGGTTTATAACATTCATCAAATGTGGAAAGTTGTGATGTCTTGGATAATGTAACGACCCAAAAATCCTGACTAAAAATTTCTTTTTAAAACATTACTAAAACCAGATTTATAAAAACGTATCATAAGTCATAACATAACTTTCGAGTATTAAATTCAAAACATAATCTCATTATCATAGTCAAACATTCACAGGCTAACTGACTATGGTGTGTGCACTGCAATCTTCCCGAGCTCCTCTTTTGAAAACTGAGTACCTGAAACCAAAACTGAAAACCGTAAGCACGAAGCTTAGTGAGCTCCCCCAATCTACCACATACCATACAATAACATATAAAGCACATATTGGGCCTTGCCCACTGCATCAGACCAAAGTCCGGACTAACTGGGGCCTTGCCCCCTGCATCGGACCGAAGTCCGGAAACTGACTGGGACCTTGTCCCCTGCATCGGACCGAAGTCCAGACTAACTGACTGGGACCTTGTCCCCTGCATTGGACCGAAGTCCGGAAACTGACTGGGACCTTGTCCCCTGCATCGGACCAAAGTCCGGACTAACTGACTGGGACCTTGTCCCCTGCATCGGACCGAAGTCCAGACTAACTGCGGCCTTGCCCCCTGCATCGGACCAAAGTCCGGAACTAACTAAACATCACATAACATAAACATATCAACTAGCATGAACACACATATACTGCATACTGCATCGGGCCGTAGCCCGGAACACATAACACATAAATCCTGTCTGAGCCACGAAGGCATCAAACATACTAACTACTGCATCGGATCAAAATCCGGAAACTATTGCTAGCTAAACGGGCCGACATTGTGGCCTTAGACCCGTTCCTACTGGAAGGAAACTCACCTCGTGAACTAGCTGCTGAGTGTATGGCTCTGGAAGATATCTGCTGCTGCTCCGGTATCTCCCCAGCTACAATTCCATAAACACACTCAATCAAATACTAATAACTGAATTGGGGTAAAATGACTCTTTTACCCCTGGTCAAAGTCAACTCTCCCGGTCAAAGTCAACCTACAGTTGACCTGACTCACCGAGTTGGGCCGCCAACTCGTCGAGTCTTTATTCTCACTTCTCAACCCTACTCGCGGCTACTCGTCGAGTATGGCATCAACTCGACGAGTTCCCTTTCGATTCTAGAACTCAGGCTATCTGCATCCGACTCGCCGAGTCGTATGAACAACTCGACGTGTTGTTCTTGAGCTAAGAAGATTGCCTTGGACTCGCCGAGTTGTATGAACAACTCGTCGAGTCCCTCCATTACTGAGTCTAACCTCCAACTCACTGAGTCCACTCTACTACTCACTGGTCCCCACTCGACATCACTCAAAAGGGGAAAAATCGGGGACTCGCGACTCGACTCGCCGAGTCGTTCTTCCGACTCGCCGAGTCGCATGCATGCAGCTACTCTAAACTCGATTCTGCTTGAATCCAGCGCATAAAACTTATAGATCTGGGCTCCCTTAGCTCGATAAACACGTAAAGATTCTATCTTTACGTGCCCATATGCACCCATGAAGATTAAAAGGCTCAAAAAGCACAATAAAGGCTAGATCTAGGGTTCTCAAGCAAGGAAACTTCGAAAAGGCACTAGATCAGGGCTCTAACACTCCTAAATGAACAGATCTAGGGATATCTCGACCCAACAAGGCATCCATACAACTATAAAGCTTGGAAAATACATTAAACTAGCCTTAGAGGTGTTCTAATGGAGGTTTTAAGCACAAAACAGGATAATTCCGAGACATACCTCAACGAACTCTGACTTTGGCCTTGGATCTTTGCTCTACACTTCCTCTTTTTGGTCCTTTCTTCTTTTTCTTCTTCAATCCTTCAAGAATCCACACAAAAACACTTAGATCATACAAGGGATGGTTTAGGGTTTCTCACAAGCTCTCTGAGGGTGAAGGAGGCGAGTTTGGGGGCACATAACATTGCTTAAATAGTGAGCAAACCCGGGGATTTAGGGTTTCTTCCTGGCAGGAAGACTCGCCGAGTCCCGAATATGGACTCGTCGAGTTGCCGACTTACACGTGCTCGAAATCCCGTCTCTACTCGACGAGTCGGGCTACAGACTCGCCGAGTCAACCCTCTTTAACTTAGGGTTTCTCCTTTCCTTTCTTGATCTTTCTGATTTCGGGTGTTACAACTCTCCCCCACTTAAACTAAACTTCGTCCTCGAAGTTCTCTATGATCAACTGACCTGCAATCCGCCTCAACACCCTGCCTGGTGACTTTAACCCTTTTGACCATCACTCCAGCCACTCACAGTGCTGGTCACTACTGTTGGTACATACTGAATTCTTCTCTTTTCCATAATTTCCTTAACGTTACTTCCTCCGATTGAAAATTATGTTACCCCTCATCCGCCTACCGGATGCACTGAGACCCCCCTGGTCCAACTAATCTGCCGATATCTGAGTTACCGGACTCCCACCGGTCCCTACACCCCATCGCAACCTACTAGTTGCTTCCAGTGACTTCTGAAGATACTTCGATTATATATAACTGTTCTATCCACTCTGCCGCTCATACTGAAACGATGTTGCTGGAACCAGCTTGCTTATCTCTCATTTGATTACTCAACTCCTACTAACTCGAGCCTTCCATCCAGAAAGAAAAGCTACCTGCCTAGCTATCCTTACAGTTCACTTATACTTGGCAAAAGGTTCAACTGATCCTGCTGAGAGGGACTTGCCATTTCCAAATCAACCAACTATACTAATACTGATCCTCACGCTGCAACTATCCGAAACACGGAACTGCCTGCAACACCGAACTGCCTAAAACACTGAACTGCCTGAAACACTGAACTGCCTGATACACTAAACTGCCTAATACACTAAACTGCGTGAAACACTTAATTGCCTAATACATTGAACTGACTGAAACACGGAGTTCCAACTCAACTGTGGAGTCAAAGGACTCCTCACTTAGTCGCTCCCACGACTTCTGAACGAAATCTTTCTCTGGAACTAGTTTCCACTAATTATCCTGTCACTGTGGCTCTAAAAACCTTCCGATCCACCGATCAGGTCCAAACGTCACATCCTGACATCATCAATTCCACGACTAACAACATGATGGCTCCCAGACTGACGGTAGCCCTTAACATACCCGAACCCCAACGGTCCACTGCTACTCTGATCTCATAACTGTGGTGACGATCCGACTGTCGAATCTCCGACTTAACCATAACTGAACCATTTGGAAAATCCGAAATCTAACTCGTGGATTCCTATATCTTCACTGCTGCACCCGAACTGGTGGGTACTACTATTTCCCCCGCGTCCAACAACGCGCTCATTCTGCCTACCAACCTGATAAAGGCCACGGCTACACCCGTGGACTTACGACTCTCTAATACTATCTGGCTGCTAGTGAATGCTACGGCTACCCTCGCAGACTTACAACACTCTACTACTATATGACTGCTAGTAAATGCTACGGCTACCCTCACAGACTTACAACACTACTACTACTATCTGACTGCTAGTGAATGCTACGGCTACCCCCGCAGGCTTACAACACTACTACTACTATCTGACTGCTAGTAAATGCTACGGCTACCCCACGCAGACTTACAACACTACTACTACTATCTGAGGACGTCCTAACTATCCCTAGTCCTGCTAGGGATTCCTCATCCTGATTTCTCAAAACCAGCCCTCAATCTTGAATACTACATCAACCTCGACATCTTATATCCTTGATATACTTAGCGCTTCGTCGAGGAATTCTTCAGCTTGGTTCCCAAACCAACCGTCTACTAATCTGGATACAAGAAGCTATTGTTGGGAAGTTTCCAAACTCCCAACTCCTGAATCTACACAATTCTGCATGCTGACTCTGTCACTGGCTACTAATACGAAAGCATCTCTTGCTAACCGTTCTCAGGATCCTCATTCCGACTCACTTGAGCCCTACAGGTGGTCCTCCAATCATGGATTCCCAACCAGCTTCTAACCATCTCGATTACATGAACTAACTGCTGGGAAGGTCCTCGAACTCCCAATTCTAAAATTCTCAATCCATCAATCACTGTGCTACTATCTTTTTTTCTCAGAGGCCGCGCACTCATTCTGGGTCTACGTGGCTCTTATCCTTGTATACTCGGAGGGTTCTCCCCCACTTGGATTCGGGTAATTCCTTACTGGTCACTGGTCGAAAAGGATTCCCAACCTTCCTTCCATTAAAAGGGCGATATGCTGTCCGCCAACGTTTACCCTTGCCAACGCTCCAACTAACTCTTACCAGATCCGCACCCTTCTTGCTATCTGACTGAGCACCCTTCGATCCTTAACTGTATTTGCTTTAGGGACTACATCCCGAGAAGCTGCGTTTGGGGTGCACATCCGCAACCCACTTCCTTACTGACCGCTAGCTACTCCACTAAAAACTCTGGATTATCACTACTGAGAATATAACTGATCATTACCCGACTAACGCCTTCCGCAAGTAGTAAGGCACTACTGAATCTTACACATACATGTTACAGTCACCGCATCTGAAGTAACCTGATCTAGAGGGAACGACCTCCAATTCACCATTCTAATCCCATGGTATGCAGATGGCATAAAACTCCATCACAAGTAGGTAATATAATACCCCCAACACATATACTTATTGATATCAATGCAACAACATAACAAATAATAACATGAATAATAATTGACAGGGAGGTAAAAGATACATACCTCCATCACTCAGCGCTGCTCGAATCTTTGCTGAAATCAACCGGAAAACTCGGCTCCGAGCCGTGGGCGCCCTTGCCCGGCCTTGGCAACCACTGGCGGTACTTGAAGTCCCAAGGGCAGGAGCTGGCACCTGCCCTGCTGTATACAAACTCGGACAGTGGGCCTTCTTGTGGCCCCTCTGACTGCAATGGAAACATATCGGATCAAGTCCCTGGGCGATGGTAACAGTACAATCTCTAATAAAATGGCCAATCTGGTCGCACTTGAAACATCCAGCATCGCCCCCACTTCTACGCCTGCATGTACCCATGTGCGTCCTACCACACTTCCCGCATCGACTGCGGCTCTGATAGTTCCTCGTCCTAAAATCCGACCCCTTGGGCCTCTTGCCCGAACCTGCGGCTCCCTGAGTTTCATCCGTTTTCCTCTTCCTTTCCGATTCCCTGTCCGTCTCTCGCTCCTGCGTTACCTTGTCGACACCGCCCGTCGACTGAACAACAGCTGTCTGATCCTGGAGCTTCGCAATCAACCTATCAGTGATCCTCACAACCATGTCGGGCAGATCCTCGCGAATGGCTCGCGTAACCTCCTCAACTATCCAATCATGAAAAGGTCTCTCTTGGAGACAGGGTGCCCCACTCACTCCTGTCCCCTAATGGCAAAAACTAGAAATGGGATCTCCTTTCCCGATGGATCCCTGAACTCCATAAGAATCGGGGTCTAGACGAGCCCCAATCTGTTCTGAAACTATCCCGGCCTTAAAGGCCTCAAGATGACTGTCCATGAGCTCCACAATGGCCTCTCTAACCGAACCGAAAATCACTGGAGTCTGATCAATGATGTTGCACATGATCTCTGCGGAAATGAAATCCCTCATCTGATCCTCAAGCTACCCGGCTCTAGAGCCTGAGCCAGATCCCTCCCCGACACCTGAACTGCAAACTGATATCTCGCGCAACGTCACCATGCTGAAAATATAACAATTCCTGATCAATTTACACACTACTGATGAGGGATCTCTCACACACTCTACTAGTTCCTTGGTTTTGCCTTGGCCCCTCTTGAATCGAGTACGGATCCTCTGCTTTCAGTAGTACGGGCCCATACTACCTTCCACATCTATCCGTACTTTTCTCAAGAGTTACCTCAACTCCACCAAGTCCCCATTTCTCTACTACTGATCTCTGTTATTCTCATCCTAGGCTTGCCCTAGGGAACCTCTGACTCCACCCAAACTAATCCTCAGCTACTGAAGGCCTCCTTGTAATGCCAATTAGCCACCACCTGAATACCATCACATGCAATGAGGCTCGGATAATCATTCAAGTAAAAGTCTCGTCCCTACAACGGTTAGACTCAAACGAGAGCTGCGCAATAGGGCCAAATCCAGCACTCTGAGATTATTCAACCCTGCTCACATGTGATGTGACGTATTCACCTAATGGCTAACTCCCATCACTCAGAGTCCCACAAAGCACAAAGCAAGCAGCATTCGGATAAAGGAAACATACTCAGGCAAAACTATTCTCATAACAAGAAACTGTACTAGCATACAATGCTAAGCTCATACTATCAGGCATAACCTACACAGGCTATCCTACTACTGTCTACTCATCACTAGCATGAAATTCTTATCAAGCTGAAACACATAAAGCAGGCACATAAGGCATCATCCTAGATCCTTAGTCCTATTCTAGCATGTTGTTCTACTGAAACTGAAGCTAAATAAACTGAAACTGAAACTGAAGCTGATACTGAAACTAATACTGATACTGATAATCATAACGTAACTTGTATGGGTAATTTGGGAGTACTTACTTGAGCTCGGCTGATTGCATGCACCACACCCTTTTTCTCTTTTCAAGTTATTTACTTTCTAAATATTCTTTTTGCTTTTTCTAAAACTCTTTTCTTTTCTCAAACTCCTTTTTCAAAACTGTCTTTTCATTTTGAAAACCTTTATACCAATCCCTTAGTTTGAGTTCAGACACGCCCGAGGGTATGTCCGAATCCCTCAAACCAATGCTCTGATACAAACTTGTAACGACCCAAAAATCCTGACTAAAAATTTCTTTTTAAAACATTACTAAAACCAGATTTATAAAAACGTATCATAAGTCATAACATAACTTTCGAGTATTAAATTCAAAACATAATCTCATTATCAGAGTCAAACATTCCCAGGCTAACTGACTATGGTGTGTGCACTGCAATCTTCACGAGCTCCACTTTTGAAAACTGAGTACCTGAAACCAAAAATGAAAACCGTAAGCACGAAGCTTAGTGAGCTCCCCCAATCTACCACATACCATACAATAACATATAAAGCACATACTGGGCCTTGCCCACTACATCAGACCGAAGTCCGGACTAACTGGGGCCTTGCCCCCTGCATCGGACTGAAGTCCGGAAACTGACTTGGACCTTGTCCCCTGCATTGGACCGAAGTTCGGACTAACTGACTGGGACCTTGTCCCCTGCATCGGACCGAAGTCTGGAAACTGACTGGGACCTTGTCCCCTGCATCGGACCGAAGTCCGGACTAACTGATTGGGACCTTGTCCCCTGCATTGGACCGAAGTCCGGACTAACTGGGGCCTTTCCCCCTGTATCGGACCAAAGTCTGGAACTAACTGAACATCACATAACATAAACATATCAACTAGCATGAACACACATATACTGCATACTGCATCGGGCCGTAGTCCGGAACACATAACACATAAATCCTATCTGAGCCACGAAGGCATCAAACATACTAACTACTGCATCAGATCAAAATCCGGAAGCTACTGCTAGCTAAACGGTCCGACATTGTGGCCTTAGACCCGTTCCTACTAGAAGGAAACTCACCTCGTGAACTCGCTGCTGAGTGTATGGCTCTGGAAGCTATCTGCTGCTGCTCCGGTATCTCCCCGGCTACAATTCCATAAACACACTCAATCAAATACTAATAACTGAATTGGGGTAAAATGACTCTTTTACCCCTGGTCAAAGTCAACTCTCCCGGTCAAAGTCAACCTACAGTTGACCTGACTCGCCGAGTTGGGCCGCCAACTCGCCGAGTCTCTATTCTCACTTCTCAACCCTACTCGCGGCTACTCGTCGAGTATGGCATCAACTCGACGAGTTCCCTTTCGATTCTAGAACTCAGGCTATCTGCATCCGACTCGCCGAGTCGTATGAACAACTCGACGTGTTGTTCTTGAGCTAAGAAGATTGCCTTGGACTCGCCGAGTTGTATGAACAACTCGTCGAGTCCCTCTATTACTGAGTCTGACCTCCAACTCACTGAGTCCACTCTACTACTCACTGGTCCCCACTCGGCATCACTCAAAAGGGGAAAAATCGAGGACTTGCGACTCGACTCGCCGAGTCGTTCTTCCGACTCGCCGAGTCGCATGCATGCAGCTACTCTAAACTCGATTCTGCTTGAATCCAGTGCATAAAACTTATAGATCTGGGCTCCCTTAGCTCGATTAACACGTAAAGATTCTATCTTTACGTGCCCATATGCACCCATGAAGATTAAAAGGCTCAAAAAGCATAATAAAGGCTAGATCTAGGGTTCTTAAGCAAGGAAACTTCGAAAAGGCACTAGATCAGGGCTCTAACACTCCTAAATGAACAGATCTAGGGATATCTCGACCCAACAAGGCATCCATATAACTATAAAGCTTGGAAAATACATTAAACTAGCCTTAGAGGTGTTCTAATGGAGGTTTTAAGCACAAAACAGGATAATTCCGAGACATACCTCAACGAACTCTGACTTTGGCCTTGGATCTTTGCTCTACACTTCCTCTTTTTGGTCCTTTCTTCTTTTTCTTCTTCAATCCTTCAAGAATCCACACAAAAAAACTTAGATCATACAAGGGATGGTTTAGGGTTTCTCACAAGCTCTCTGAGGGTGAAGGAGGCGAGTTTGGGGGCACATAACATTGCTTAAATAATGAGCAAACCGGGGGATTTAGGGTTTCTTCCTGGCAGGAAGACTCGCCGAGTCCCGAATATGGACTCGTCGAGTCGCCGACTTACACGTGCTCGAAATCCCGTCTCTACTCGACGATTCAGGCTACAGACTCGCTGAGTCAACCCTCTTTAACTTAGGGTTTCTCCTTTCCTTTTTTGATCTTTCTGATTTCGGGTGTTACAGATAAGACAAAGAACAACTAGAACCAATTTATGAAGTGTTTTGATAAAAGCTACACTAACTCTTGAATATTTGTTTGTCAAGAAATGTTTATTGCCAAAAGAATCTTATATGTCAAGGAGTCAGTGGGAGTCTTAATGGTCTTGAAAAGTTTCAAGAACAAATCAAATAAACCATATCGATCATCACTAGCACACGAGTTGAGGTTTACAACCTATCGTGTTGACATTATTTTGTTTTTGTGCTGTTCCAATTGAGTTAATTATGCATGTGAGTTCTATGAGTTATCATTTTGAACGCATAAAAGGCAAGGCACCTTGATCAATGAAAGGTACATTGATAGGAAAAGGTGAGCTGCTTAACTACTTGGAAGACGTGGTGGGCAGCTGTGCTACCATAAGGCAAGAAATCAAGATTAAGAAAGTTCGATCCATATGAGTTTGAATTTGTCGTAAACTTTGGTTTTAACAAATTCACATGGATAGGAACAAATACACCATTTAAATCTAAGTGTCATAAGATTTCCTCCTTCATGAAAATGATTGTGAGGAAATGCTTTCACTAAGAAAGATTTTAAGAAGATAGTGATTGTAAAATTGCATTCTCAAATTCAATTATGGTTACGGTATCCCTTTCCATGATTTGAATTGTGAAGTTTGGCAATTAGTCTTAATTGTTTAGACACACATATGAACTATCTATGGCAAAGGTGTATAAGTTCAAGAAGCCTTGATAAAAGATTATCAAAGCATTAAGTATTAGAAACATGGACTTAAGAAATTCAATAGGTATTGTTTTTCTGAAAGTTAAGCTGTTTCTAAATACATGTCAAAGCTAGTGGGAGCATAAGTGTTATGTTTATAATAATCATCATGAAAGTGGGAGCATAAATGTTATGATTGTATGATTATTAAGGCACATATTGGAAGTTGGCAATATTAATTATAGAAAACAAGAGTTATACCTTGCAAAGTCGTAAGGGTTGTTAAGTTGTTTTGCTATAATTAAGGGAGAGAATATTATGCTTCATTTCAAATCTAAAGGATTAGGTTGAGAAACGTTAATAAATTTAGTCAAGGGTACATAGTGTGTTCTTAAAATTTCGATTATGATTACGACATTCCTCTTCACAATTCGAATTTTGAGAACATAGCAAATAAAACATTATGTGTCGTGTCCCATACGCTTCGAGTATAGGATCGATTGCAAATGCTTTAATATTTGACCATTCTAAAATTTTCCAAATGTCTAGCGCATTTAGAGGGAAAAGGGACTAGAATCGGTTTTGACTAAAATAATTAAACAACTATCAAAGGACAATCCAAAGTTTGACGAAGATTGGTCGCTTGTGAGTAGTTGGAAGCATGGTATTGGATGGACTATATCGACATTATTATGAATAGAAAAGATTCTATTAAGAATAAGTTGTCATATGGAAAATATGGAAATGTTTCCGTATTGGATGGACCATATCGACATTATTATGAATAGATAAGATTCTATTAAGAATAAGTTGTCATATGGAAAATATGGAAATGTATCTATATTGGGAATTGAATATTAAAAAACAATCTATGACTAGATTAGAAACTTTTATGCAAAAGGATGTTCAAAGGAATGTACTTTGAGTGAGAGTCATCATATGGAATTGTCTTGTAACAATCTCCGATAGAGCACTTTGTAATATCATTGGCAATAGTCTTTGTGACTTTGGTGCAGTGATATCACGAAAGGATCATTGCATAATATCTTAGAATCTAGCATAATCTATAAGTAGCAAGAATTTGATATTCTTTCACTTATGGAAAAAGGATTTGGGGTTGTGAAATGAGAATGATTGGGAATGTGCTCAATTTGGTCTATTTCACAAAAGTAAGAACCATAGGTAAACATTGTGTGCATGCTAAGAGCATGGGACAAGTGTAATAATTCAAGTAAGAAGTTGATTAACGAAACGAAAAATAATGAGTAATCAATATGGTGATAAATAAAAGGTGTTTTATTTATACTCAAAGGTTTAAGGCCATATGGGATTAGTATTATTCTTGTGTTTCACATTTGCATGTTTTGACTTCCTGAATAATTTAATTGGTTAAGAACAGTTGAATTATTCGAACAGGCCGCAGTCGTTCATATGTTGGAAGTAGATATGAAAGAAGACTGTCGTGAATTGGTGTGTGGATTGTCTGAAGAGTATTAGACATATGCAAATGTTTGCTGCAACGTTCATGAGTGCTTATGAATATGATTTGAGCATTGGATTAAACCCATGCTCACTTGGATCACTCCATGAATTATATCACGAGTGATTGGTGAGACGATAACATCTTATATTCTTGAAACCGAGATGTGTGAGTAGTATCTTGCGATTCGGTTACATATTGATAATATGTAAACGCACCAGTAACTTGGTGTCATAAAACATATTGTTGTGTGTGATTCGGTGAGTGAGTGCAAGCGAGCATTGTATCAAAGTTTATCCGTTCCTTTTATCCAAAGTAGGATAAAAGCGATATTTTTGGGCCACTCGATGATTTAGTGATGACAAACGTAAATGCTCGGCCGGGCTAGGGCTAATTTGATTTGTTCAATTAGTCAGTCGTCATAAACCAGGAATCGAGATATAGTACAAAGAGAATGATTTAAAATCATATCTCATATGATATCTAGAATGGAGGAATATATGATCCCTTATCTTAAGGACACGTGTATCTGATAGGATCAGAGTTGACAGCGGCTTTGGAAAGCTACGATTGCAGATTAGGATCTGAAGTCATACGCAGAATAGTTATTAGACTTATCCAAGTGGGAGACTGTTGGATTAGTTTCTAAGTCCATAACTATTTTGGTATGTACTTGACCCGATGGTGCATGGTCTTTTTGGGTTGCCTTCACCAAAGCAACTTGATAGGATGAATTATGGAGAGAAAGGATTAAATATGATTTATTAATATATTATGAGAATAATATATTAAAGGAGAAATCATATTGTTTAATTAATATTAGTCAATAATTAATTGGTAATTAGTTTTGTGACTAAAAGAGATTAATTAAACTTAAGGGACTGGAATTGTAATTATAAGATAATTGCAATTTGGGCCATGGATTGCCTTATATCATAAGGTGGACGAATTCTATGGGGGAAGCCCATATGAAATCGTCCAAGGCCTTATGGAAAGGGCTCCATGGGTTGCTTAGGGCTTAAGCATCCAAATTAGGGTTTCCATGTTAGATAACCCTAATTGCCTCACTATATATAGATCCCTTAAGGACAAAAAAATGTGGCTAAGCATCTTGCTAGGGTTTTCACACGGTTTTGGCAGCCTCCATCCTCTCTCCTCTTCATCCTCTTGCTTATGGTGTTTGTGAGCCATTAGAGGAGTGACACTTGTGACTCTAAGCCTTCCAAAGTCAATTCAAGGAGGAATTGGGATTGTTATTACTACATAACAATCAAGGTAATATCATAAAACTAATTATATGTTAATATCGATTTCCATATGCTAGAATTAGGGTTTATATTCTTGGATTCAAAGCATGTACAATAGAGAAACCTAGATCCAAGCATTAGGGTTTGTATGAGCACATAGGATGTATTATGACCAAAACCCATCATTTATGTCATTACATCTTCTCAAATATCGATCCATGATTGTGAATACGAATAATTCTTCGGGATCCCATCCTTTAGCCACCGTCTTCGATTTTCTTTTATTTGGTGCTCGAGTGGGCTGAGTTTCTTGAACGAATTCGCGTTCAGAATCAGACATGGGTGTTTGTGGTTGTGATTGTGATTGTTGAACAAATTTAGGTTGAGACAAAATTTCAAAGGGACTAAAATCCGGGTCGGTTACGGGTTGTGGTTATGTTTGTGTTTGTGGTTGTGTGTGTATTTTTGTTGGTCGTTGTGGTTGTGGTTGTGGTTGTGAGAATTTGTGTGGATAATACGGTAGCATACCACTATAGTGATAAAACGGGGGCGAATAAATCAACTGATCGTAAGAAGGTCTTGGGGAGTTTCGAGTGAGTGTTTTTGGGTTGTTTGGGTTGTTGGATGAATACATGTTCAGAGTTTATGAAAGAAAGATAGTGAAAGATAATGAAATTTGATTGAAGTTTGGTAAATTAAGGGATGATAGGTTTTATATATATAGAAAAATAAATAGTAAAAAATCAGACCCTCCAGTTTGGTAAATTAAGGGATGATAGGTTTTATATGCATCTTTTAGCACAATTTCCTTGTTATTTCATTATAAAAAGCTAACTAACTCCCGATTATTTTTATGTATTTCGTGTTTCATGATTATTTTGTAGAATGATCGTACTGCTCACTTTTGTTATGACTTTTCAGGGCCATTTGGAGCACATGGATGATTGCGTGAGTTCGCGTTGCGTTAGTGGATGCTTTAGAGCTTAACTGGAGTCTAGACCAAGGAAGGATGCCGAGAAATGATCAAGAACTGCTTGGAAGGAGGAACGACGATCTAAAGAGCTGAAAAATTGCAACATGCGATCACACCTTGCTCTATGCGATCGCAGGTAGACCTTTGCGATCACAGGTTAGGTCGCAGGTTTGGTTCGTGGTTTTTTCGTGCCAAAAATTCATCAGCCTAAGGAAAAGTGATACATGCGATCGTAGTCTTGGAACCTGCGATCGCAGGTTGGTCAAAATGCATCAAAATGGCAACGTACTTCATTAAAAAGGTCCGTGACACATTTTGGGTGATACATGCGATCGCAGGTATGCCCTATGCGATCGCAGGTATGGCGTTTTGACAGCTAGACGTATAAATACAGCCCCATACTCATCCAATGTCCCTAATTGGCGATTTCTGGCGATTTAGAGGCAAATTTTCAGAGGGTTTCAAGTGAAGAATGTAGATCTAAAGGAGACGATTCAATTTCTTTTCATAGTTTAGTCAGATTTACCATTTAGATCCTATTTCTACTATTTGTAATCCGTTTTTAGCCATGTCAGGTAAAAACTCATATTTTAGTTTCGCAAGTTGTAACCTTTTCGTATGATTAATCATTAGGCAGTATGTTTGACTATGATTACTGTTTAGTTTGATCAGTTCTGTGTTAAATTGAGTGTTTGATTTTGATTTCAATTTATGTTGGCCACTTAAATTGTTTGTGAATCATTCTAGTCATCTGGTTGTTTAGATCCGTAATTGTCTAGATCAATTAGTAAAGAGTGACAAGTATTAGATTAATTCTGAGTTTATGGTTAACCCTAATATTAAATGATCAAACAAGTTTTAACGCCTCCGAGCTTATGAGAGGTATTGAACTTTACTGGGAATTACAGTGTCTAATGCAACTTTTCTTTGTTAATCAAGAGCTTGTCAATTTTGGATTTGGAAAATGTGGATTATCAGGTTTAAATGACACATTTTTCTTTATCAAAATGGTTGTAAGTCTTGTTGTACATGGTTTTGAAAAAAATTGACTTGGTCATTGGTAAAAACGAGTTTGATATCGTTGTTGATACCCAAAACACGACTCTTGTTGAAAATTTCTTTTAGTTACTTTTTTTCATGATTTTATTTATTAGGTGAAAACCGATTTTGCTAACTTTCTTCATGTCCAAACTTTGACTCTTGTCTAAAACGATTTTGATTTTTATTTTGAACATGTGAGTGCGAATCTTTTTGAAAACCTTTTTATGATTCTTTTGAAAAATGATTTTGTGATCGATTTTGAAAATTCTTTTGTTTATTGTTTTGTGAATTTTGTTGAGAACTTTGTTGTTTTTGAAGATCTCCTCTTTTCTTCCAATAAGTCTTATAATTTCGATTGGATTGAGACTTTTACAAAGATGGTTTTTTACATCTTGTTTTAGATCTTGGACCTTTGCAGTTTTATCCTTCAACTCATTTGTAAGAGATTTATTAACAAATATTTACTTGTCTTTAACAGATCATTGAATTCCCTTCACAAACCAAACACCATGTTTGTCAATTTTGTTATCTTTAGAATATGATTTTTTGAATCTTTTGACATTGAAAAGTTTTTGTTCTTTGATTCAAATCATTTTCCACAACATTTTGATTTGAATAAAAACCTTCATAAGTAAGATTCAAGTTATATTCTTTCAACAAATCATTTAACTTTGAGTTCACATTATCACCATTTCCTAATATTACAAAAAAAATGACTTGGAAAATCTTTAAATTGTGGATATAACACAAAAAAAATTTCAAGAAAATGTTTACCCTTTTCACTCAAGACTTTTGTGTGTTCATTTATATATTCGAACACTTGTGCTTCAACAACTCACGGAATTTCCTTTTCATCAGAAACATCATCAAAATTACTTTCATTATTTGTGATATCTTCGATAACAAATTTTCTTGAGTAACTTTAGTTTCAGTTTTCAAAGATGAATTAACATTAAGCTTCGACACTGAAACAACATTTTCTTCACTTTTAGCTAATAAACCAATTTTAATAACTTACAAATTTCAACAATAAACACATTCCTCTTCTTCAATCTCACTGATATTGTCAAAATCATCTTCAATATTAGCAAACTTTTCTTAAGAGCATTGTGTCGAAGATTATGTTTTGTTCCAAATTTTTACTTTGTTCATTTTTACTCAAAGTATCATTAACAATGTCAACCAATTCGCCATAATTCAAATATTCAACAATATTCACTACACTATATGCATAAGAATCATTTGGTACCTGATCAAACTGAGAAAACCTGCTCTCACATTTAAATGTAACTTCATCAACTAACTCTTTCTTAAACTAAATGAATGGTAAGAATTTACGATGTTGTGCTTTTCAAATTTCAGATGAGTGATAAAGTAGTGTAAGTTTACCATAAAGCCTCTTAGCTATATTACAATAAATGTTCCTCTACCTAGTTATCAAAATGTTATATATCCTAACAGTCATGATCTAAAGTGATATTATTCAATTTGAAATTTAAAGCTTCTATCCTATAGTTTTTTCTTCTCAACTATATTCTTAGCATCATATAGTCCTTCTTTGGTTTTCTCCACATCACTACTCATAGAAATGAACAAATCATTTAGATAAGCACAAACATCATCAAAGTCAGATAAAATAGAATCATACAAACTAAAAGGAATATTAAGTGAGATAAGAAGATTATGTACCTTCTCAGTCGTTGGAGACTTTTTAGTGGTTGGCATCAGACATTTCCCTTCAACTCTTTCTTCTCCATCATCCCTCACTTTTTCGCTATCAAACATTCTAGCTTTGCAAATTGACTCAAACTCACCACTTTTCACAAACTTCTTATCTTCCCAATCATCAACAACTTTTCCATCATACTTAGCAAACATGGCTCCATGCGAATGACTGCGTATCTCTTCGTCATCTAATCCAGATGACCAGATTTGATAAGTTCCTTCATCCTCATTAACAGCCTTTGCAACAAGTGAAAGATTCTTTGTTTTTTCCCTCAACTCTTCGATTTTCATGGCATAGTAAGATTCATCCTTCACTTTATCCTGCTTGTCCTCCTTTTTTCTTCAACATGCAATCTTTTGCTAAATGGTTTTTCTCATTGCCATAGTTGCAGTCATAGCCAAAATCCCCAACTAACTTTTTCTCCATCTTCTTCTCATCTAAACTTCCCAGTTTCTTATTCTCAACAACAAGATTAGATATCGAAGGTGTATTCTTTAATGTATTACCTTTGAAGTTTCCCTTAAGAGGCTTATTGTAAAACTTCTTGACATTGTTGTTGGAATAATATGCAACTGCCTCGTCATCTTAATTCACTATTATACCTTGTTCTTCATCAGAACACATATCTTTCACATTTGTTTTAGACACAAGTGCTAAAGGACTACCAAAACTCATCTTGTCCTTCTCATCAGATAGTTCTTAAACTTCATTTTCATGAGCCTGCAAAATGTTGTAAAGATTCGATAGAGAATAAGAATCAAAGTTCTCGTGTCTTGATCATTAAATAAATGTTCTTCCATTCTTTCCTTAAACCTTAAATAAATATGATGTTGAATTCAAGAACTGTACGAACAACAATGTACCTTGAATATTTGTAAATCAAATCGTTTAATGGATCATAATAGGCTTCAACAGACTATGACTCCTTCTGTTTGAAGTTAACAATTTAGACAAGCATTGCTTCACTGAACTATTTTTGGTATGTTTAGTGCCTTAAAACTTCCCCTTCAGTGTGCTCCAGATCTCCTGAGTAGTTTTCCATCCATGGATGTAATTGTAAACAACTTGTGGTTAAGCTCCATGCAATTCATGAGTACATCTTTTGTCATTTCCTTCCATCTTCCTTTGTGTCATGGTGAAATTTTCATCCTGAGCAGCAGTACGAACAACTTCAATCATCGAAGCACGGAATGGAGCATCTCTGATTGAACGTCATATGTATTTATATATTCCATTGAGATCATCTTCCATTCGGTCTGCCCACTGATCATAATACTCTGGAAGCAACATTAGGGTTTTCGTTGAAGAGTCGAGAAGATTAACAAAGTTCATCATTGTGTTAACATTCAAGTTAGCCATGGAATTAATCAGAAAAGATGAAAAACTTGAATAGAAATGAAAGTAGATTCAATTGATTGATTCTTGATTGCAGAATTGACAAATCTCAAAGATCGTTCGAAGAAACAACAATTTTCAAATGCGGAAAAAATTGAGTTCAAAAGAAATGAATCAACTGATGAAAACGAGAAAAGAAATTCCTCAAATAGTAATATGAATACGAGAAGTAAATAAATTTGTTTAAGCTCTCATTATCTGGAAGGCAAGCACAGTTACAACATGTATAAGAAATAAAAGTGAGAAGTATATTAGTAACCTATGCTGCAACACAATTTATAATGTTATCATATAAAATATACTAAGAGACTTCGACATTAAGTACACAGACTAAATGCTCCAAGAAATACATAGATATTTCGAAGTCATGTAAACTTCCATATAGACAGCTACAGTATCATTGACATTACAATACAGGACTTCGCATAAGAATAACTTCGGAACTTATGAACTCTACACTACGCATACACTATTCTGCTTGAAACCAGTTGACCTCCACACCTTTTTGATTCTACACAAAAATGATTCAAGAGCCATTGAAAACTTATTAGAACCACATTCTAGTCGGATAGAAAGAAAGAACCAAGAAATCCAATAAGATTCCTACAAAAACCGCGCTCCCATCCCGCCATATAATTACTTCGGGGCCGCCAAGAATGTGAACGGTGACGTCAATGGTGGGAAAACGATGAAACGTTATTTGCTAGGTCTTAAACAACCTCTATATTGATTTTTGTGCTATACTTTCAACATTACAAATGATCTCATACTACCCTTCCATATTTACAGGGCCGGTCCAGACGGTGGGCAACCCGGACGACCGTCCAGGGCCCACGGCTCTAGGGGGCCCAAAATTTATGGGCTATATATATATATATATATATATATATATATATATATATATATATATATATATATATATATATATATATATATATCAATTATTACCAAAATAATTTTTAGGGCCTAAATTTGGTTCAAACTCAAACTAACTCAAAAGAAAAACAATTGGCTTGTTTATTATTGCTAATTGAACTTGTTTATAGTGAAGAATAAATGATATATATTTTTCTAATCTTTATTATATTCGTCTTTAAGGGGTCTTTTTTTCTTTTCGTCCCGGGCCCCATATACGTTTGGACCGGCCCTGCATATTTAGCGAGTCTATTTTGAATCCTATGATCTTATATATTAATTAAAAGAAAGGAAATTATGTTTAAGACATATTCTCCTAATTCTTTTAATAGGCCAAAAGTTTTTTGACCTTGAACGTGTGGTATATGTTATGGTGTGGTTTATTAATGTCAAAGTATTTGTCAGAAACAAAACATATCTAATTAACAACCATCCAAGGACCACTTTGACAAAAAAGTTCTAACTCTTAGACTTTTGATTTAATAGAAAGTCGATGTTTGAATTTCACGTATGATGTTATAATTGAAGGATAAAAGTTATTAGTCAAAACATTTTAATTTCATATATATTTATATAAATTTATATTTTTACTAATATTTATTCGAAAATACATAAATTCATAAAAGCTTCAAAAGTTGCTAGGTTAGGTTTAGAATAATAATAGAAACCACACAACCCACATTAGGTACCTCTTTTTTTGTGCTTTATGCATAGGGGCCATTTAAATATCCAAAATGGCTCTACCTGTTTTTTTGCAAGTGTTATACTCTAACCGTTGATTTTTCATATATATATATATATATATATATATATATATATATATATATATATATATATATATATATATATATATATATATATATATATATATATATATATATTGTTAAAATATTAAAAATATTTTTCATATATATTACTATCTTATTAATTCAAACTCATGTTGTATTTGAAATAATTATATTTTCATTGTTAATATACATTTTGGAAGGACTTTTTTGTTCGTACATATATTTTATCCGGACTGAGATACACTTGTCGTAGGGTATCTCACTATCTTGTCCTACTACCCATACACTCATCAATTATCCCACAAAACCAAACGAGAAAGAAAAACCTTGAGATTGTCCATTTGTGAGTTAAAATAGAGATAAAAATAAGAAGAAAAATAATAATTGACATGAATTATTCACAAATGTTGTATAATTGTGTGATATTTAGTGTATAATTGAATCAATCTAATAATTGGAATTTCGCCGTTCAAAAAAAAAAAAAAACTAATAACTGGAATTTCAATTTTTTATTAATTTCTAAATCAAAGTTTTATTAATATTTTATCACTAGTGGTTTATAACCTTATGAGTTTCATGGATTCCTTGACTTGGATGATTTTATAACGATTTTTACCGTCTAATTTCACTTCAAAACTCTTTACCGGAAATGTCAGTAAATCTTTTCAAAATATCTCTAAAATAAAAAGGAATTATGATTCTTAGAAGAAAAGAATCAATGAAGTAATCATTTTATAACCAAACGATGTCCATATTATGAATTTTTAGCTTATATTTCCAATTTCGTTAAGACTATATTTTCTTTATAGTTATGTACTTATGTTTCACATTAGATTCATTAATTCGTTTTGTATTTAATACGTGTGACACTTGTCGTACCACAAATAACTATAATAATATTATGATATGTGAAAAATGAAAATTCCACTTTGTTTCTTGGAAATAATCATACATTTATATCGACGCATTTGCCAAAGCTATTTTGTTTCCTCATCATAATTATCTACCAGTTATTCTTCATAGGTTGCTTTCATTTCTAACCACCATCTTGTACCTTTCCTTATAATAATGTATGTTTCTATGTGTCTACATAGAAAATCGATAAAATGTCAATTGAATCTTTTTGCGTTTCTTTTTGTTTTTAATTCAACATCTTATCAACCTTTTTGTGTATAGGAAAAGGTTTAGATCATATGATAGTTTTTCCTTTGTCCTCTTTTATAAACAACATTAATTTTATTAAGTGACAAGAAGCTCAACAAAAAATATAATATAAAGAGCTACATTAAATAATAGCAATTTTGGGTCTTCAAACAAACTCACCCAATTAACAATAGCCCTCATGCTCCTATGTTACACCAAAATGAAAGACTTAGTAACAACTCTATCAAATAAACATGTTGCTTTCCTTTAATTCCTACAAAATGAATGAGTTTTATATAAACACCCAAATATGTGACCACATAAGAAATAGAGAACATACTCTGAATAGTCGTTCACATTTTTTTCGAGGAGAGACTTGAGGCAACCAATCAACATAAGACATAAGTGTGGGCACAACCAACCCACCATAATTCATAACTTCAACCAAAAGAGAAATAACAATAGACCAACCAAAAAACAAGTGACTAGTGTTGGGGTATAAAGACTTGATCAAATTCAATGGATCATCTAGATATTTTATGGGATCATTTGGAATGTCAATGGAGCACTTAGATATATGTGTGAGCATCAAGAACCAACATGGAGCTTTTTCAGATACATTGAGCATCAAAAATCAACAATGAACACTTAGAGGTAGATGGAGCACTTAAAAGTACATGGAGCATTAGGAATCAACATGGAACACTTGGAGGTACATAGAGCATCAAGAATCAACATGGAGTACTTCGAGTTGAAGCAAAGCATCAAGAAGAAGAATGGAGCATCAGTGATGCACCACTATTACACAAGGTGCGCCACTTTTTGCACAAGGTGGGCAATCTATGATCAAGATGCTTCACTTTGGTGCAAGGTTTGCCACCCTTGCGTGCCTTGACGTGTTCCAAAAGTGTTGAGGTGTTTCTGATGATCAAGAAGCAATGACGTTCCATCAAGAAGCAATGATGTGACATCAATGAGCAAGGATGTGCCATCATGGCTCTTGATGCGCTTCTCAGGTGTAAGGTTCGCTAGGATGCTCATGGACGATTCTTATGGATGATGCTTATGGATGATGCTCATGGGCGATGCTTACGGACGATTCTCATGGATGATGCCCATGGACGATGCTTATGAGGTTGAAGGTTCCAGAAGAGCCCCAATGGAATTACATGATTAGTTGGAAATTAGAGCATCACCTTCATGAGATAAGTATAGATAAGTGTAACCCATAAAAGTTAGGGTTTCCCATGCTTGCGTATAAATAAGCTCATATCCACAGTCATTATTCCTTGCGCTCTTGTGTGTATATGTGCATAGTAATTTCAAAATAACAATCATTTTTAGGTTGAGAGCACATCCTTTGGAGTAGTGAGTAAGCAAGAGAGATTCTTTTGTTTTGAGAGGTGAAGTTAGGTCTAATATTTGTGTGTGATTGTAATTGTTCTTGAAAGTTTAATAAAACATTCTCTTTCTCATTCTCCCATGGATGCATGGCACCTTAACCAAACCAAGTTAAATATTGTGTTTACTTTTGATTTAAGTTTATCAAAAAATTCATTCAACAAGTTTCACCGAAGTTTGTTTGGCATTTGTCTGAAGTGCTTAACGTGTTTTTTTTGTTATCTGTAACACCACAATTTTCAAATATCGATTAAGTAACAAATAATTGTTCCAACATCTCTCAGGATCAGTTCTAAAACTTAATTATTGTCTAAACTATAATGGAAGCAAAAAATTTAAAATAAAGCCTTCAACTGAACAGCTTTGGGTGTTACTTCTTTGTGGAACTCCTCTATCATCTTCTTGATCAATTCTTCTCCCTGGCCTTTTAATGGTCATTGGCTAAATAGTTTCATGGGTTGCGTACATTTAAAGTTTCTACATGGGTAGGCCTAGGTCCTAGTGAGTTTGTGTTGCACATACATGCCTATCACTTAAAAAACAAATAGTTTTATCATATATGTACAATAATCGTACCGTAAAACATGTCACCCGATAACACAATTTAGGGGAACGATTGATTATCCAGAGAAAGAACCAATGGCTCATTTCCCTTCCCCTTTGTACAACCTATCAATTGTACTCAAGAATTTTAAATATCCAAGGAATTCAGTTTAATTCTCAATTCCTATACATGTCGATCACACACATCCCTCATGCTCCCGACTATTAAACACCCCACCCGATCCCACTAAATATGTCATCCCAAGAAATCACCCAGTAGATAATAAGTCAAAAATGATCCTTCAAAAAAAAAGATAATAAGTCAAAATAACGTTTGCATGCAACCATACTTATTGTAAAAAAATATAATGTCAATAAATAATTGAAAAGTGCATATAAATCACATGATAAACATTTATGTGCAAGTAACCACAGTACACGAACAACTCACCTCGCAACCGATAAGTCTTAATTGAAGCTTGTCACGCTACACGCACCATTAATTTCTAAAAGCTACTCTGGAATTTTCAAAAACTTCTAGCACCGATTTCCTCTTTGTTTCTTCACTGTTTCTTGCAATTTCAGTTAGCATTCCACTCCATTTATTGAGCCCTTTATAATACCCAAATTTGTAACCTTTTTAGCTCACTGAAAAGTCTAGATTAATGCCTCCAATCAAAGTGACAGTTTTTAGAGTTTAATGCTCATAAATTATCGATAATAATTATGACAATGATTATATTTTATATTTTCCTATACTTCATACCCTTCGAAAAGTTCCATCCACGGATTTTGAATTAATAAAATCAATAAGAGTATATGTTCTTCATATCTCGGTTAGTTTCCAAGGTCATGTTTGATCCCTCATAATACTTCTATATTCACGAGTGGTATCTTTACATTGCTAACTCCATAACTTGTCAATCTATAATTATAATAGGACCTTATGTATAATGTAACTTTTCACTATCATAATTTCTCAAAATGACACACACTTTCATGGTTGCATCCACAAACAGTTTCTTACGCATGAGACATGGAACATGCTATAGATTCCATGACTTAACTTTGGTAGCTCCAATAAGTAATCTACGTCTCTAACCCATTTTGTATATACAAGAAGGTCTAACATACTAGAGACTTAACTTTCCTTTACCAACACGCACTATGTCTTTCCATGAGAATTTCTTCAACTTGACTTTTGTCATCTACCTGAAACACCGTTGGCTTCCAACTTTGAACCACCTAATCTTTTGTTCGTTCATGTGCATCCTTCAGGTTATCCCTAAATTTACTGAATTTTGTCGTTAGTTTGAGTCCAACCATTTGTTTCTCCCTTACATCATTCCAATGTAATATTACACTTCCTCCTATATAAAATTTCATACTTAACCAAAGAATCCATTTATTGTCATAAACTCTTCCAAAATGATGACATAAAATGAAGATTCTTATCAGAAATAGACAACCGAACTATCTCATCAATAACAAACATAACTAGCTTTTCTAGTAAGTACGTTTCACCCGATGACACAGCTTAATGGAGCATTTTAGATATCCAGAGAAAGAACCAATGGTCCTCTTCCCTTACCTCTTGGCACAACTCTCTGGTTGTGCTCAAGCATTTAAATATCCAAGGAAATGAGTAACGTCTCAAATCCTATCCCTTATTGGTCATGTTCTCGGCAATCATATACCCATGTCCCTATTAAATGTGTCATCATATAGTAGGTAAACAAATATAGAAATTTCCCACTTCTCCTTCACTAGGGATTCTTTCTGACTCTTTTTTTAGTTCAACAAGTAAATTGATGGTTATATCAATTCTTATCATTTGAATCCTACTTGGTCTATTTCTTTACTTATGACTTAGTGAATAAGTGACAATATTAGCCTTCCTTAGGTGATACAATACCTCACAGTAACAGTCACAATCCTTTAGACTTTCCATTCATCTTATTGTCTCATGTTCAATCCTATATGATCCAATATGTAACTTACAATCTTGTAATCATTTAAGATCTTACACCTTCTTCGAATCTTGGTAATCGATACACATCTACACAGTCCCATATTTTTCTTGACATACAACATTGGTGCACCTGTAACATCCTAAAAATCAAGAAAAAAAAAATTCATTTTTAAAAACCAACCAAAAACCATAAATGTTTACAAAACAAAGTTTCCAAAGTGTCAAAATCACAAATCAAAGGATCCCAAAATCAAATCTCATAAAATTTGAAGGATATGCACGATTAAGCCTTCGCATTGCTCCGATCATCTGAAGTACATGAAACATAAAACTTAAACTGTAAGCCAAAGCTTAGTGAGTTTCCCCCAACTTACCACACATAATCAAAATAGTATACATAATGTATGTGTTGGAATAGTGTCTAAGGCTGCAACTATATTGGGCAAGTACTTGACCCGGTTGTGCATGGTCCTTTTGGGTTGCCTTCACCATAGCAACTTGATAGGATGATTTATTAAGAGAGAGTAAATATTATTAATATGAGAATAATATAATGAATAATATATTTGTTATTTGATTAATATAAGTCATAGAATTAATTAGAATTAATTTGGTGACTTAAAGAGATTAATTAAATAAAGGGGTATAAACTGTCAATTGTTTGATAGTTAAGCTTTAGACTGTAAATCCATTGGGATATGCTTTGGACGAATTCTAAGAGTATTAGGATAGCCAAAATCGTCCAAAGGCTTATCTATGGAATGGATTTGGATAGCCTTAAGAGAAGATTATCCAATTAGGGTTTAGGTTGTAACCCTTAAGGAGTCTACAAGTATAAATAGACCCTATGGCTGATGGAATTCGACACCTGACCTAAAGTAAGGAACCTCTGGTCGAAATTCCTCCCCTCTCCTCTCTCCTAAATCATTCTTCTTGCTTTGGTGTTTGTAAGCCATTAGAGGAGTGACATTTGTGACTCTAGAAGCTCCAAGACCTCAAGATCAACAAGGAACTCAAAGGTATGATTCTAGATCTGTTTCAATGTTGTTATTTAACCTAATTAGTAATTAGAAGTCTTGGATTCAAAGCATGTTTATTAGAAAGCCTAGATCCGAGCATTAGGGTTTTGCATGCGCACATAGGAAAGATCTTATGGCTAAAACCCATCAGTATGTTGGGTCCTCAGTCTCCCGAATGGATTACCTTGGACCACAACCTCCAGGTTTGATTGCCGCTTTGGCCTATAATCTCCCGATTGGATTGCCACTAGCCCATAATCTCTCCATTGGATTACTACTATGGCCCACAACCTCCCAGTTGGATTGCTACTGGGTTTGTTGGCTAACATCACAAAGCAATACAGCCTCAACCCATCCACTCTATGTCGACATATGTAACAGATAAACATACCACTAACTAATATAGGTAATCATATATATATATATATATATATATATATATATATATATATATATATACCAATCTAATATATGATCAATATAGCATGATCCTTTATACCAGGATACGTAACCTAATGGGCCGACATTGGTGCCTTCAACTCATGAGTTCAATGAGAAGAAACTCACCTCATAGTCTGAAAAGATAGCATTAAAGAACGTTGCTCCAAATGCCAAATCTACAGGTCACTTATACAACAACCGTGACCTAAACTCAAACTACAACTCAAAATAATCAAAATGTCCCTAAGTCAAACTTGGTCAAACCCTTGGTCAAAGGTCAAAGTCAGCAAGTCAAAAAGTCAAGGAAAGTCACGGTAGGATGACCTACTCTGTTTGGACCATTTCTTTATATTAAATGCTTATTTCTTAAAGACCTTTCATCCAAATTCAGATCTAGACCTAAAACATCATTCTAAGTCATAAAGTTTCCACCTTTATGACTTTTTATGGCTAGAAAAGGTCCAAAATCTAAAACCCTAACTTATTATTCCATTAAGACATCAAAACTCTTGCATGGAAGGAATAGAAGGAACAAGATCACATTTTTATGGTTCCTAACACCTAAAAATCTCTAAAAGGACAGTTCTTATGGTTAGAGTAACCCATACTCATGAACACCAAACATATGGGACCAAACTGAACACAAACTCATGGTTAACAAGATCTAAGCAATTAAGTCATCAAGTTTCAGAGTTTATACCTCCAAAGGGTGCTTGAGGGTGAAAAACTTTTGGATCTAAGATGCCTTTAGCTTCCAAGATGATTTCCTCTCCTTCTTCTTCTTTCAAGAACACCAAAATACACTCTCAAGCTGAAAAAGGCTCACACAAAGGATTAGGGTTTGTTACGGATGAATCGGGAGATGGATGCTGATAAGGGAAAGGTTCTTGATGGGTTAAGGATGTTTAAATAGTGCTCAAACCCTAAAAAATAGGGTTTGCATTTTTCCCATGTACACCCAGCGTATAAAAGAGTACGCCCAGTGTACCCATAAAGTCACACGTCCTTTATAAGGCGGAATTGGGACCAAACTGCAAGAAAATTCCATTTTGGGTCCAAAAATGTAAACTTACCTAAATAATGAATGTTACAGCACCCCAAAGTGATATACTATGTCGAAAAAACCTTATCAAACAGGTCCTACAATTGATAAACAATTTCTTTCATCCTTATTGGTGCTAACCAATAGTATGCTCGAGAACTCCCTTTATAATCGGAATATATGTCATAGCATGTTCTCCTGTATTGTACCCACACCTAAATAACTTTCTTATTACAATCTATGTTAGTTTGAATTTTAACAGCCAATCCATTCCTATCACAATATCAAAATCTCATATGTTATGGGTACTAAATATGGTAATGCTAAATGATTGTCTATTTCATTCAAGCTATTATTCAATTCCATTCTTATGACTACACAATTATCATCATTAGTCTTTATTTCTAAAATCTTTTGCATTCATATTTAGGCACTTAAAAAAAGTAATGAAAAAAATATGTTTGCACCCACATATATAGAGTTTAGTAAGAAGATACTTGTCAATATATCAGCGTCTCTTGAGCTTCCTGGGTTTTCATAAGGAAAGCTCTTCCTTTTGTTCTTGTCATTTATGCCTTTTCATCTCCTGATCGATTCCTTTTTTCTACCATCATGTGTTGGTTATTGTTGCCCTTATTATGGGGATAGTTTGACCTGATATGATCGGGGTAACAACACCCATAACATACTTTCCTTATTTTTACAATCTAGAGCGATATTTCTTATCCTTCCTCATTTACAGCAAGTTATATTGCTCATATTACACTCCCTGTTTTTGAAATATCTTGCATATAGTACATTCTTCTACCCTAGAATGTTGCTCATAGTTACAATATGAACCTAAAGTCTTGCCTTTCTTTGCATCAATATTTGAACTTTCCAACTTCCTTTTTTCCTGAATCCCTATTTTCACATTGACGATTCTTTCCTATTCTCAACCTTCCGCAACATCTACAGCAAACTGGAAGGTACTTGGTTTCTGAATTTCTACAAGTTCACAAATGGTGGTTTTAGTCCCCAAATATATCTCTCCACCCTCTTTTCTTCTATAGACACATAGAACTATGCAAATCTCGCTTTCTCAATGAACTTCGTAGTGCATTCTCTCACTGTCATATGACCCTTTTGTAACCTCAAGAATTCTTTTTCCAACTGGTTGATCATCGTATGAGGACAAAACTTTTCTTTGAATATTTTCATAAACTCATCCCATACCATCCTCTTGGCCACATCACACCCCTAACTTCTTTCATCATGCCCCCACAAATATATAGCATCCCATTTAAATGTTGTCACAACATAAACCTGTTGGATTTAGTGTCTAAGCCCATAACTAAATCTGGGATGTACTTGACCCGATTGTAGCATGGTCCTTTTGGGTTACCTTCACCAGTGCAATTTGATAGGATGGTTTTTTGAGAATAAGGTTATTTATGATTTATTAATATATTACAAGTCTAATATAATAATATAATTTAATTAGTATTGATCAAGAATTAATTTTGTGGTCAAAAGAGACTAATTAAATATATGGGGATTGATTATGTAAATCAATGATTCTTATAATGTGGGCTAATGATCCATGATTATGTAGATAGGCTAAACCAATAAGATTAACCATGGATAGTCCGTGGAGGTTAAACCCATGGAGCATAAGAATATGAAAAGTCATTAGTGTTTACAAAGTGTAACCCTAGCATTGCCACATTATAAATAGCACACCCCATCTCTTTCTACCCATCTCTTTGATTATTGCATCTCGCACCTAAGCAATTGTATTTTTCCATGTAGCTTGAGATCGTCGAGAAGTCTTTTCAGCCAAATCTTCTCTAGTGATCCTATTTGTCGCATGACCCCTCCCACGACCTCGACCTCAAGTGAGGTGGGAGCTGGAGCTGCCATGGGCCGATGTTGTAGGTATTGGTACTGGACAGCTCCTCGACTTCTTCCTCAATGCCTGCCTTCTCCTTTTCCTTATCCTCATCCATGACTATCATTAGGGTTTAGTAGGGATTTTGGTATAACTCTCGGTGTTGTGCAATTAGCTCCAATTGGGATATATGCTTCCTCCTGGGTGACCCTAGTGAACCTCTCAGATCTCCTTGAAGACATGTTACCTACAAGTGATATTTAGTCTAATTTAATCATTTGATTACCTTTCGTTCCTTCCGTCTAAGCTTAAGTGTTTATGGAAACACCTCATTTTCTTAAACAATGCTCTGATACCAACTTGTAACACCCCAATTTTCAAATATCGATTAAATAACAAATAATCGTTCTATAGGTTTGTTGATCGAGATCGATTAATAGGAAATAAGAAGAACAATGGTTTATTACAAAGGTTTTCACTAAGAAAGTTCTCACAAAGAGAACGAGCATAAATCTAGGGTTTGTGAATCAACAAATGACACAAACCCTTGATACATAAATTATAGTATATATCCAATGTCTCTAAGAAATTAGATCTGCTAACTAGCTATGTGTATAACATAAATACAAAAGATTACATAATCATGCTAATATGGCTTTGTAGACTAGACATCACGCTGATGTTGGTGAGATGTTGGCGCTGATGTGATCAGCGTGACTTTGTTTTTACTTCATGCCGAATTCATAAGCAGGTTTTTTTTTATCTCTTCACCATCCTTAACGTTTGCCTTCATGGCCAGAAACATAGGAACATGAGGACCATCTTTTAAAATATTCAACATGGAGTAATCCATGGTTTGAAGAACCATCATGGCTTTTGACTTCCTCATGGATAATTTCTTCTCATAGAACGGTGGGTTATCGTGACCAAAAATGGTAGTAGTGGTAGTGGTAGAAGTGGTTTTAGAGATATTAGATGAAGAAGGAGAAGACATTGTTAATCGTTATCAACGACCTACTCTAATACCACTATTAAACATATTGCCTTCGATATTCCAACTCCTACCACTGACATGTATCTTAAGTTTCCTATTTCAAATGTTGAAATTCACTCCATAGATAAAATACTTAGTTTTCTCCTAGTTATTCTATTAGTAGTCATGACATTGATGATTCCATTCCCAATAACATTGATGAATCTTTATGTGCATCAACATGTCAGTCATCTATCTCCTCATCTTGTCACACTGATAAATCTTTTGTTTTCAAAGCATGTTAAAAAATTCACAACATACATGAATATATTTCATCTCCCTGGAAACCTAAGTTTTTGAAAAATCTCAATAAAAATATAAATCATGGGATAAGCATTTGCTATCGTTGTGGAGACGTTTCTCATAAAATAAATGCTTGTTACTTTGGAGAAAACCCTAAAAGAATTGAAAATATTCACACAAGAAATGATAAATGGATTAAAAAGGATAACTCCTTAAATTTTCTACATGCTACTTGTTATAATATTTTTAATGTTAAATTCTTGGTGAAAAGACCCACTGAAAAATGGGTAAGTGAGTTCTAATTTGTCTTCTTAGCACTGCAGGATCAGGAGCAAGTTTGGTATCTTGATAACGGGTGCTCCAGACACATGATAAGACTCAAGTCTCTCTTGGATGAGTAGATTTTTTTTTGAAATGAATGGCCCTGTGGTGACCTTCAGAGACAACAATCAGAGAATAACTGAAGGATTTGGTAAGATACACAACAAGTCTATGAATTTCAAGAATGTTTCATATGTGAAGGGACTTGTACATAATATCATCCCAATCATTCAATTGTGTGATGCTGGTTACAGAGTTCACTTCAATGAGGAGAAAGGGAACATCATTGAGTCGAACAATTCAATCTTGCCCATTGCCATTAGGAAAAATGACATTTTCGTGTTGGATATGTTTTTTGTCTAAAAAACAACAATTTACTTTCTTGTACTTCTAGTGGTTTATTTCTTTATTTTCAAAAAACCAAAAACAATTCTTTTGCTTTTATTAGAAAAACTAAAAAAAACAAGTTTTTTAAGTTTAGATTACTAAAGGAGTATACATTGCGTATCTGCATATTTCTAATTAATCCCTCATGTCTCTTTCTTCTTAAGCAAAAGTCTCACGATCATTCTTCTTTCCCATTCAAAGTTGACGTTACAACTTGCTCATCAATATGTCTTATAATTGAGCTTGGTTGTGTAATCAGTCTTAATGGCTCTTTATCTTTTCTTTAGCCATCCATCAATTCAAAGGTGACGATTTGGGGTGTTTGGCACTAAGAATCTTACTATCGACATAAGAAAAAGAAGAACTACGTCTGCATAGAAAGTTCTAATTTCTCTTTCTACCTCCCCAGAAACCTTCACCTGATGTAACTGAATCAGGTGAAAATAATAAATGTATCACGTTTAATTTCCATAGACGCCCTCCCTGCTACACCGACCCCCGTATGAGATCAAAAGAACTCATTGTTGAGAAAATGATTATGGTCTCACATCTTGTGGTTTATAATTCATTACTCCTTCAAGTATCTCTCTATTTATTTTCATAAATCAGAGGTTACAAAGATGGCAACCTCTTAACTTGTTGGTTTCAAAGATTATGCATATTTAGACCCTTCTTCATGATGATGGATTTGAAGCTTGGAATCCATCAAAATATGGACTCTTCAAAGAATAAGAGCATTTTTTCCTTCATATCATGTGTTTGATATTATTTCTTTGCTATGTGAATTGCTTGATAACATGTTTCTTTTTTATAGACAGGTCTTGAAGGGAAAATATCTTTAAAAGAGGAAGTACTTTACGAAAATTAAATTCAAAAGATTCACCAGATTGGGACTTTATGATATTTTTGATAAAGCTACATGTTTCTCTTTTTGACTATTTATGTTTCATTTCCTTTATTTTATTATATTTTGTTTTATTATTTCTAGTACTGTCTCAAAGGAATGGATAGTGAATACTTGATTCTAGACTGAAACTTTGACACTAAAAATGTCCCTACAAGCATTATGTTGAATGTGTCAAATATCTCTAAGTATCTTGTCAGAAAGTCAAACATTTTAGATGTCATTGACTCACTCACTCACTCACACTGATTATGTAACAATGTTCACATCTTCAGGATGAGATTTCATGGCCCTTTCAAGAAAATTTCTAATAAGGCATGAGTATTTCATCCCCTTAACTCGATGATGCTGGAGGTTGAATCACTCCTTGTTGATGAGTTAAAACTATATGTTTTTTATTTACACTGGTAAACCATAGTGTGATCGAGACATCCAACAACCTCTCTTCACAACAAATCTTCTATTACATAACTTAACGATACCATACACTAATATAAGTTCAAAATTTCTTGCCGGTGGTTAAACTATCTATTGTAGTTTATCAAACACACCAACACCTTCTTACCTATAATTATCTTCTACTTAAGAGCTTCGTGATTCAGCGTAATATGCTATACACTGATGAAAACATACAAAATTTATACCGATGGGTATATCATGTACCGTGATATATTACACATACCTATACTCTCTTTCCATGCAAAGCTTCTAACAAAGAAATTATGAGTAACTATATTAGCAAAACACTGATAAATTTTCAACATTCGATGTCGATGGATATTTCGTACCTTAATATACTACATGCATCTTACCACTCTCACCACCTTTTCTTCTAATAAAAGCAGTTAATGATTTAGCATATAAAACCATTCAATGATGAGACTTTGTAACAATATGTAAATGATCTACTGTTGCGACAACACAATTGTGTGATACAGCAAACTCTCTACCACTGTTCCGTAGCACTAAATTATAACTGGTACCGATCCTATTGTCTTATGACTAGAGAGCTTTACTCACTGGAAGTCTCTGATTTGTCAGACTGTCATTTATTGATAAAATTGTCTTTATCTCACAATACTATCTTAAATGATATTTTTTAATTTAGGGATAAGCACCATTGTTTGGGAACTGCAAGATTTGAGGCAAAATTTTCTCTCTCCTATGATTTCATTTCAATGGCGTTTTCTAAGGTATAAAAGAAGGATTGATATCATCATCAACATTTTACGCTCTCAATTATTCTCAAGAAAGTTTCTTTTGTTTCCTCTCTTAAGAACCCTAATCACAATCTCCATGGGTCCTCCGGTTATTCTCTACACTTATTCTCCTCCACCAAACACTATCAAGGCAGTTGGAACTCTGAACACTCCTATCGTCATCATGTCCAATAATGTGGCATTCTCAATTGAAATCCCTAAAAATATTCAAGGAAGGGGATTTGAAGATTCCGTGTCTTATCTAGCCTCATGTCCACTTTGATATGATCTTACTGATGTTGTCAATTCTTTTTCTCCCACAAAAGTTATGTGATTTCTACTATGCCACTACCTACTGGAGTGATTATTGGTACAATCAGAGATAGAGAACATACTCTTTTAATAAATGTGAATGATGTTTTAAGGGCCTTAATGAAGGGTTTTGAGCATTCTAACACTCCTATGGTGTACATGCAACCCTATAAACCTTGGATCTATGTTTTCTCTATTATACATGCAAATATTCAATATTCCAAGGTTTCATCCTAACTAGCATACTATGAAGCAACTATACTACAAGAATCTAGTAGAATGACATACCTTTTGATGAAGCTTGAAGTCTTGAACCTTTAATAGCCTAGTGCCTCAAGTGTTGCACCTCAAATGGTTCACACAACACCAAGAACCCTTGGAATAACTAGAGAATAAGGATACTTGCACCAAATCGGTTTTGCCCTCTTGTGTATCCACACTAGTGCCATTTCATGAACCATGGACCTTTTTATATAGTGTGGATGATTAGGGTTACATTCATCTAAACCCTAATACCCATGACCTTTCATCTCCATAGGATCCATGGGTTAAAAACTCCATGGACTATCCATGCAAGGTTAGCCCAACCTAAATGAACTTGGCCCACCATATATATATATATATATATATATATATATATATATATATATATATATATATATGATTCCATATTTAATTAGTTACCTTTTGATCACTAAATTAATTCTAAATTAATTCTTGATCAATACTAATTAAATAATATTATTTCATATTAATATATTAGAACTTATAATATATTAATATAAATCACTAGTGTCCTTTTTCTCATTTTGTCTATCTAATTGTTCCGATGCCATGCAACCCAAATGGACCATGCCAAGTCGGGTCGAATACATACCAATAATATTTATGGGCTTAGACATCTAATCCAACAGTCTCCTACTTGGATAAGTCTAAAACTATTATTACGTAAGACTCCAAAGCCCGACTAGCAATCGTAGCTCTTAAAGCCACTGCCGTACTCTGAACAAATCAATGACGCGTCCATTAGACAAGGGATCATATATTCCTCCACTCTAGATATCATATGGACCGAGACATGGATTATAAATATTCTCTATTTCCATTTGTTGTTTCCCGATTTTTGATTGATGACGACCGACTAATTGAACAAATCAAATCAGTACAGGCTTGGCCAAGCACTTAGGGGTGTCATCTCTAACACAGATATCGCTTTTATCCCTTTAAGGGTAAAAGGAATGGATAAAATGTGACTCATATGCTTTTTCTACTACTTGTTGAATTAACATTGAGTTACCAAATGCGTTTTCGTGCAATCAATGTATAACCAACTCATAGGCAACAACTCATATATCTAGGTTTGAAGAATATAAGATATTATCATCTCATGATCACTCGTGATAAAATCCTTGAAGTGAGTCAAATGAGCATGGGTTGAATCCAATACTCAGAACTTATGAGCACTCGTGAATGTTGTAGCAACTCTTGCTATGTCCAATACCTTGGACATCTACAAACCAACTTCATGACAGTCATGCCTTAATACCTACTTCCAATGTATTATCGACTGTGGATGGTTTGAATAACTTAGTCATTCGGGAAGAACGACCTAGTTATTCTGGAAGTCAAAACATGCAAAGTGAAACACAAGAATAATCGAATCCAATATGGTCTCAGAACTTATGAATTTAAATAGAACACCTTTTATTTATCACCATATTGATTACACATTATTCATTGCATACTGTTTCAAATGATCAACTTTAATACTTGAATTAAAACAATAGTTGTCCCATGCTGCAAGCATGTACACTATGTTTTCTAAACAATAGTATGCCAAACACCAAGTATACACATTATGTTTGTCCAAACATTAGTTATGTCATACACCAAGTATGCACATTAAGTTTGTTTATGATCTTTACTTTGTGAAATAGATCGATTGAACATAATTCCAATGATTCTCATTTCACAATCCCAAATACTTACTGCAAGTGCAAGAATTCCAAATTCCTGCCATTTACCGAAGTCTGTTAGATTTTAAACTTATATGCACTGATCCTCTGTAATGATTATGCACAAAGTCACAAAGACTTGTCAACAGACATTACAGAGTATTCCAATGGATATCAACTCCATGGAAACGAAGTCTCATATTCAAAGTACATTGCTTTGAACATCCTTCTTGCATTAATTTTCCTAATCTTACACAGATTGAATAGTTTCCACCCATGGAGACATTTCCATATTCCCATTTTGACTATCACTTCTGAACAATAGTTGCCTCTTTTCAGAATATGTCAATATGGTCCTATCCTAAAATTCACACCATACTTCCAACTGTCCCTGAGCAACCAATCTTTGGTAAACCTTAAATTGTCCTCGACAATTGCATAATCAAATTAGTCATATCCAATTCTAGACCTTTTCCCCTCTTAATTCCCTGAGCATTTGGAAAATTTAGAAAGGATGAATATTATAACACATGCAATCAATCCTATATCTGAAGCATATGAGATACAATTCATGATGTCCCATATAAGTACATGATACTAGACCAGTATTTTTGCTATAATATGTCTATTTCTATTTGCCAAGTTCTCATAATTCAGATTATGAAAAGGAATGTCGTAATCATAATCGATTTTTGGAACGCAAATAATGGACCCATATATAGAATTTCCTTATGTTGAACCATTCCAACATAACATATATATATATATATATATATATATATATATATATGTATATATACTTGACTAAATTTGATTAAAATCTCAATCTAAGCTTTTCAGAATTGAAATGAAGTTTAATTTCCTCTCCCTTAATTATAGCAAAACAACTTTTCCCAATTGAAACTTTTGTTTTCTATAATTAATATTGCTAACCTGCAACACTTATCATAATTATCATGCAACCACTAACATGATGATTATTAACATAACACTTATCCTCCCACTAGCTTTGACATGTACTCGGAAATCAGCTTGACTTCTAGAAATCAATACTTTATTGACTTTCTTACCAAAGTTCAGACTTCTGATACGAGATGCTTTGATAAAACTTTATTAAAATCATACACCTTTCCATAGTTCTGAAATTATTTAGACCTTAGCCGTTCCTCACAAGTCCATGTTAGTGTGTCAGGTAACCACACACGCTCCACTAACGACTTTGAGAATGAAAATATCACAATTGCTATCTACATAAAATCTACTTAGTGAAAGCGTTTCCTCACCATCATTTTCATGAATCGGAAAGAAACCTTATGACACTTTGATTTTATGGTGTATGAGTTCCTATCCATGTGAAATTGTCAAAACCATAATCACAAGACAAGGTTAGTGACAAATCCAAACTCATATGGACTGAACTTGTGTAATCTTAAATTTCTACCACCTGGTAGCACAAGGGCCTGCCATTTCTTCCAAGTTGTTATGAAACCAATTAAGAATTCTCAGAACTCAAATGCAAAGCCAACTTTAACTGGAATGGGCACAGAAATAGGAATATGTCAAAACGATAGGTTATAAACCTCGTGCTAGTGATAAACTACAAGTTTTATTCTTGATCAGTTCTTGAAACTATTTCAGAATCTTTTAGACTCCCACTGTCCTCTTGACATATAAGACTCTCTTGCCAAGACCCATTCCTTGACAAACAAATATTGAAGAGATAGTGCGGATTCTTATCAAGACAAACAGTTCACACAATTGGCCTTAGTTGGTCTCTGTTTTATCCAAAACATCACAAATTACCAATTTAAAATGTACAAGAGTAGGACACATTTTACTCTTAAATTTGACTAGTGTTAATAAACCTTCTTTAAGATGTGTCAATCAAGTTACAATCTTGGAGTATGACTATAAGACTTATTTTGGAATGAAGTATGACTCATTTTCTTGATTTAACCATTTCAACGATTCATGACTCCTATTCTTAGCCATAAGAATGCACTAATATGTCCTTAGAGGATGAATTATGATATGGTCTCACAATCATTAAGATGATCATAAAACATGATACTAAAGTACTCTCCCATATTTTCAAATTTGAGAAACTTTTATCTTTCTGCCAAATTTGATTCTTCTCATTCGTTTTGCCATACATCGAACTTTTCCAATGCTTCATAATTATACTTAAACTTGTAAGTATAACCATATTTACTACATTTTAGTAAATCATGACGAATAGTCTTATCGATCTTTTGTGGTAGACTTGACCAGTGCACAAGAATGTGTTCTTGATCCCTTAGTCTTTCACTTGAGTCACATATACATGCGAACAAGTAATTATTCTTAATTTTCCAAAGATGAAAATTCTCATTCATCATACTATACAACTTGCATGATTCCAAATTTTGGTCCAATTGAAACTTTGGTGATGAGAATCTTTCCTTATTTGGTAAATTTAGACACTGCCACAAATGAAAGAATCAAATTCATATTTCCAATATTGCTAGAAACATACAAACATCAATTTTCCATAAATGCCGTCGCAAGGAGATATGAAATAAAGTAAAACAAAATTTTATTTATTTATCAAATGCGGAATTTTTTTCCTTACAATGCAACTTTAAATGAAAACTATCCTATTACATATTTCTAGCAATCTATCATAACTCCTAAGTAGCATCTCAAGAATCTGATCTTCGAACCAGGCGATTTAAATCCATCTTCGCGATCAGATTCAACTTACTCTTCCTTTAAGCTTCCTTCCATTTGCTTGATCCTGCCAAACATCAAAATGTAACTTAGTCACATCATGTATTAAGAATCAATAATTAGGAACTTAACAGAGTTAGATAGTGGACTTGTAACACCCATAATCAGAAAGACCAAGAAAGGAAGGAAAACCCTAAGTCAAGGGGGTTAACTTGTCGAGTCCAAGGAGGAACTCGACGAGTCAGAGCGTGATCCGTGTCGCGGCTTAAGTGACCGACTCGGCGAGTCGGGTATGGGTTGGGAAAACCCTAGTTTCGGGACTTGTACCCTACTTAAGCATTTCATTCCTCTTCTAACAGCCTCATTTGTATCCCCCATTGTCCAAAAGTTATCCCACGAAACCCTAGTGCTCTCTTTGAGTGTGTGAGCCAATATTGAAGGATTTTGAGTTTTCTTGAAGCCTAGAAGGAGAAGAAGGAGTTGAGGGTTCAAGAGGAAGGCTGTGGATCCAGAAGATTCATCTCTTTTGCTGCTCATTTTGTGTAACGCCCGTAGATCTGGGCTAGTCAAATTAGAGGCAATAAGGGTCGAAAACGACTTTTCGACAAAAGATTATTTAGAATAAATAATCTTAACCAAGTTGTAGAGTATGTCACAAGGTTTCCATACATATAAAGAACGTCGAAATCCGAGTTATAACGAAGAAGTTATGACCCGTCGAAGTTTCGCGACAGAACCGGCACGATACCGGAAAGCGTAAATAATGAATTTACGATAGAGCGAGATTTAGCCTTAGCGATCTAAACAGAAGTCGTAGAATATGTTAAACTAAGAACATCGATAAAAAGAACGCCCAAATCTGACTTCGTATGAGGAAGTTATGATTTTTCTAAGATTCGGCTTAGCAGTGCACGACCCGAAACTCGAATTTTAGTTCGAGTGGTTTTTGGCTTACGCGACCTAAATGAGAGTTGAAGATCTCATTAATAGGAACTCAACGGCAAAAAGATGGACGAAAACGGAGTTCGTATGAAGGAGTTACGAATTCTTCGCGGTCATTTAACAGTCTAAAGGCCTCCTACTGTTAAATTTGAGATCGGTCGAGAATTAGCCGACGGAGTCTAAATGAAAGTTATAGATCTTGATTTTACCTACGCGTGGATATAAAGAACGTCGAAAACGGAGCTCGTATGCGAGAGTTATGATTTTTCTAAGTTCGAAGGCTGACACGCGATAGGGGGTGACGTGACACCACCAGAATTGGACACGTGGCACCACCAGAAGGCCACCACATGGACCAACTCGGCGAGTAGGTCCCCCCTACTCGGCGAGTAGACCAGTCAGCACCCCTATAAATAGAGGTGCCGGGCATTCACTTCTCTTCACACCTCTCCAACATTCTTTCTCTCTCTACACTCTCTCTTTAAGCCTCCTTAAGCCCCCTAAAGCCTAGGTAAACCCCCTAGCACCCGAAGGAAGCCCCGAGGCTCCCGGAGTTCCGAGAAAAGAGCCTTTCGGCTCGGGAACGCTGCTCCAGCGAAGCCCGATTTTCGAGAAAACCCGCTGTAAGTGAGCTATACCTACCCTAACTTTAGTTTAGCTTATGTTTTAATATAGTAACGTTATTAGGAACTTATAATAAGTACTTGGGCTATTATTATGAGTATTATTAACGCTTAATAATACCCAGACTAATTAATTTGTCGCGGTTATCGTTAAACTAAACCCTAGTGGTATCGGTACTAGGTTTTATCGAAGGAATATCGTTTTGAGAGTATCGAAGCGCTGTCCGAGTGCTGAGTCACCACCTACTCAGGTGAGTGCATGGTCCCTTTCATCTTACACATAGATATGAAGTATTTTAATATAAATTACATGCTATGTGTGCATATTGTTTGAATACTTGTTGTCTATGCTGGATGAATGATTTATACATGTTTTAAATGATTTAAACTGTATATTTATTTTATATCTACAAATATGTTGGGATAAAACATGGGTAGATGAAATAGTTGGTGAGTGATGAAATAAAATAATGAGAGATAGGTGATGATAGGAAGGTGATGATAGATAGGTGATTATGAATCGGTGATGTAGGATACTACAACCTTGTCCGACAATTTGGAGATGTAGTCATCTACCAGAGTATAGATGGCGACCACGGACTATTATAGACAACCCCGTGGAAACACCAGCAGGCTAGTAACCTGTAGGTGATGAATTACGAGTTCAGGCGATGTTGAAACTACGTATTCATGCGATGATAGTCTAACCCTTATTATGAAGTACGAGTCCAGACGATGTTGTGGCTACGTATTCATGCGATGATAGACTAACCCTTATCATGATTTACAAGTCCAGGTGATGTTGTGGCTGCGTAATCATGCGATGATACCTTAACTCTTGCTAGACACATATTGAGGGAGTAATCCCCGGATTAGTATTGTCTATGCAATGTGGGCGATGATCCTTAGGTAAAGTTCGTAGGAACACTCAAATAAGGAAATACGATGTAAGGAGATGAGAAGTAAATATGATATAGGAGATGACCCTTGAGATAATATCCTTAGGGAAGACTAAAAGAAGATAATGGGGATGGGTAATTGGGTTGATTGTTTGATTGTTTAAACATAATAACTATATTATTGTGGGTTGAAAACCCTATGTACTCACCAGGTTTCCCAACCTGACCCACTCAGTTTATTTACATCACAGGTGACGATATGAAGTGACATTACACTGAGAGATTTAAAGAGATGTAGAACACTAGTGTAAATAATTGTAAGTTCTGTTTATGCTTATGTTTCTGTATTAACAATGACATCCCAAACGTTTTAAAATGAAATAAATACGTTTCTTCGAAAATGTTTTAATAACGTGTTTATCGTGTTTTTTTGGGAACAAATTCCGCAACATTTTTATGAAAAGAAGTACTCTGATTTTTATAAAGCATAAACAAAATCGGTCTTTTCTGGCCGTGATTTTGGGGATGTCACATTTTGGTAACCAAGTTTCCTCCTTGTCTTGTTATTTTTAGATCTCTTCATGTCCCTCTTTATGAGATTTTGGACCAAGTATGATGCATTTCGGGATTTGGACGTCCTCAAGATGGATCCCTTCAGCTCTAGGAGTGTCTTGGCCTAGAGACTCATGAAGTATTAGTTTTTGGTGTGTTGGTAAAGCAACTTTGCCCCAAGCCCTAGCCCTAGAGTGTTTTAAACCCATATCTCTTTGGTTTCACGTAAAGTTTGCAACTTTACGTGTGGAATAGGCTTGGGAAGAGTGGATCTACAGTTTGGAGCCCCAGCATGGCTCGAAAAGCCACTGTATGGATTAAGAACTGAACCGACTCGGCAAGTCCTTCGAGTGGACTCGGCGAATAGTATGAAGATGGGGATGAACTTGACGAGTTGGATGAACAACTCGGTGAGTCTGTTGAAAATGGCCTTGGACTCGGAGAGTTTGTTCTTGGACTCGGCGAGTCAAGTCACGAAACCCCAAACCCTTCAAGTTAAGACTCGGATCAGTGAGTTGAGTGGGGACTCAGCGAGTTGGACAATGCAGGACTTGCAAATCGGTAGACTCGGTGAGTCAGGGGCTGACTCGGCAAGTCGAGTCGCGAATGAAAGGATTCTGAGCATATGAACTCAGCGAGTTAGTAGGCAGACTCGGCGAGTAGGGTTGACCTGGAAGGTTGACTTTGACCAGGACTTTGACTTTGACCAGAGTTGACTTAGTTTGGCTTCTAGGGTTCACTTTGGAACTAAGTGTATGTTGATATTAGTAGCTGGTGGAGCTAGTGGAGCAGCGGCTCAGAGAGTTGTCGGTCAGCAACCAGAGGATCATCAGCAAAGTTCAGCAGTGCGAGGTGAGTCTCCTCACTGTTTGTATGGGTCTAAGGCACCAATGCCGGCCCATTTAGTTTATGTATGCTAAGAAGACCCGGGGGTTAGCCCTAGGCATTATGCATGAAAGACCAGGAGGCGGCTCCTGGCATACTGTATGTTATTATGTATAATAGGAAGACCCGGGGGTTAGCCCTAGGCATATGTATGAAAGACCAGGAGGTGGCTCCTGGCGCATTGTATGCCATTGTGTATGGAAGACCAGGAGGTGGATCCTGGCACACTATATGCGTAGTAGCCTACTAGAGTAGTATGTATAGTTGTCTTTGTGATACTTGCAAGAAAGACCAGGGGGTGGCCCTTGGCACCTGTCTGTAAGACCCAGGGAGTGGCTCCAGGCTTGACCAGGAAGACCACGTGCAGCCCGTGGCATAACCACAAGACTATGTTTGGCACATAGCACCTTAGTAAGACTATGTTTGGCACATAGCACGTTAACAAGACTATGTTTGGTACATAGCACCTTACTTGATTATGGATATGTTGGTTATGTATGGCTCTTGGCTATGTATGGCATGTATGGATCAATTGGGTTGTATGGTATGTGGTATCTGGGGAACTCACTAAGCTTCGTGCTTACGGTTTTCAGTTTTGGTTTCAGGTATTTTGTTTTCAAGGAAAGGAGTCGGCTCGATCGCAGCGCATCACAATATGTTTTCCACACACGAGATCTTCGGGATTACACTCGGATATGGTTTTATGATAATATTTTTTTGATTACCGACACTTTGGTTTGTCACGAGGTATTATAATGAATGTTTTTATACTGATGGTTTTATGTAATAACTTATTTAAAAATGAAAATTTTGGCCTGAAAGTTTGGGATGTTTCAAGTTGGTATCAGAGCCCTGGTTTGAGGGATTCGGACACACCTTCGGGGGTGTCTGAACTCCAATCAAAGGATTAAAGGATTTCGAAAAAGAAAACGTTTTCTAAAAGATTAAGTAAAGAGTTTTAAGAAAGAACGAAGTGTGTGATGTGCACGACCGGCCGAGCTTAAGTAAGTTTTCCCAAGATACCCATACATGTTGTGATATGTTCTGATATGATATGATTATGAAAATTGCATGCTAGATTAGGGCTAAGGATCTAGGGAGGATGCCTTATGTGCCTGTTATATGTGCTTGAGCTGCATGATAGTGCTGATTAGACAATAGTAGGATAGCCTGTTTAGGTTATGCCTGAGTTTATGAGCTTATGTCGCATGCTAGTACAGATTCTTGATATGAAATTATGATTGTTGAGTATATTATGGTTAGATTTTTCCCTTCTCCGAATGCTGCTTTCTTTATGCATTGTGGGATTCTAGGTAATGGGAGTTAGCCATTAGGTGAATACGCCACGTCACATGTGATCAGGGTTGAATAATCTCAGAGTGCTGGATTGGCCCTATTGCACAGCTCTCATCTGAGTCTAAACGTTGTAGGGACGAGTCTTCTACTCGAAGGATTATCTAAGCCTCATCACATGTGATGGTATTCAGGTGATGGCTAATTGGCATCACAAGGAGGCCTTCAGCAGCTTAGGACTGGTTTGAGTTGAGTGAGAGGTTTCCTAGGGTAAGCTTAGGATAAGACTAGTAGAGATCAGCAGTGGTAAAAGGGATCTGGTGGAGTCGAGGCAGTCCTTGAGGAAGGTACAGATAGATGTGGAAGGTCGTATGGGACCGTACTACTGAAAGCAGAGGATCCGTACCCGAATTGTGGAAGGATAAGACAAGACCGGGTAACTTGTAATAAATGTGATCCCTTTAAAGATATCAGTATCACTAATAGTTTCCTGTATGTATTGCAGAACGGTAGTACTACGGTAGAGGCCGGTAGTTGGCAGTTCAGGAGAGGGATCGGGTTCAGGTTTAGGCTCCGAACTAGTGGATGAGAGGTTACGTGAGTTCATTGCGTCCGAGATCACGAGAGGTATCCTTCATGCGACACCAGTTATCTTCTGGTCGATCAAGGAAGGGATAGTTGAGCTGATGGAGGATCGCCTCAGGGCGTTCAGGAGTGATATGGCGTCTGGCCAGTTAGGATCCCGCACACTGTCCTTTAAGGAATTTAGGGGCAGTGTTGCACCAGATTTTCATGGGGTGAAGAACCCCATTGCTGCTAGGAGATGGATCACAGACATCGAGTTTGCGCAGTTGACGAGCTTCTGCCCGGAGGGGTCGAAGGTCCGCTTTGCGGCAGGATGCTTGAGAGAAAGAGCCAGAGATTAGTGGGAGTCAGTTGGTGATTCCTTCGGAGCCTCAGCCATTGAGGCTATGACATGGCCCGACTTTGTGACCAGGTTTAAGGTGGAGTTTGCACCGGCGGTGGAGCTTCAGCAGTTAGCCAGAGAGTTCCTAGACATGAGACAGATGACAGAGTCGGTGGCGGAGATTACCGCCAAGTTTCGGGAGAGGGCCTTATTGGTGCCTCAGTATGCAGGGGATGATGAGATGCAGAGGACCCGCTATCATGACATGTTGAGAGCGGATATTCGGGAGCATGTCAGCTTCTCGACATGCTCGAACTTGGACTCTATGATTGCCAGGGTGCGGGAAAGGGAGATTGATTTGGAGCACATTGCGAAGAGTAAGTTGGATCAGATGTATACTTTGGAGGGTCCCGGGAAGAGATCCAAGACTTCAGATCAACGGATAACAAACCGACAGGGCCGGAGTCAGTGCAGCACGTGCGGGAAATGGCACGAGGGAGTTTGTCGTTCCAGGGGTTCAGGCTGCTACAAGTGTGGCAGTGATGGTCACGTTAGCAGGGACTGCCCACAAGGGGCAAGCCCATTATGTTTTCACTGCAGTCAGGTGGGCCAGAAGAAGGCCGACTGCCCGACGATGAGGGGAGAAGCGGGAAGTGCGTCTGCCCCGACAACTTTGAGGTTTACGGATGGGTGAGAGGGTAGGGACTTGCAGTGGCAGATAAGGGAGATCTGGATTACAGCAGGGAATATTTTAGGTATGTATCTATGGCTATTTCCGATTTTATGCGTATTAGGGTTGCTCTTACCCCCAGACTCTGGAAATAGTATGTATGAGTTGTCTCTCTGCTTGTATTCGGAATGTACTTTCAGAATTCTCTAATGCCAATTACATACCAGGAACTATTAGTAGCTAGTGTAAGGTCATCTCTCACTTCGGGTTCGAAGTGTCCAATATTATCACGATTATGACCAACAGCGGTTCAGGAGCGTTGTGTGGAGGACGATGGGCAGGGTACGGGGAGTAGCCCTCCACCATTATCAAGGTTTGGTGGCTCTAGTCTTGGTACTTGGGAAAGATTTGGGAAGCATCAAGGGAAGTGGTCTATCACTGATGGAGTTGCTCTGAGCATTAGTTATTCAGACCTTAAGGGCTTGAGATGGAGCCCAGGGGATTATCAGTATCGGGACGCAGGAGGTGTTCATCTAGTATTCGGTAATCGTGCGGTATTTGGAATAGGCTAGTGGTAAATAGCTAGCGACATCAAGGTGATGGTAGTTATCATGCCTATTATACAAGGGAGGAAGGAATAAAAATCCTCGGGCTTTTCGCATACAGTAAAGACATAGCCGAAGCTAAGTGGGGGAGAAGCAATCATGTTATGGGAGCAGCAGCGGTTTTAGAACCGGGATAACTTTTGCTCTCTTATCGGGAAGGAAGACGGCCAGGTGGCTATGTGAATAGAGGAAAGTGTGAACTGGAAGTTCGGAAAACCTGAAAATTGTGAGATCGCATTCTCGGGTTGCCCGATAACCGATTGCCGAAGAATCAGTTAGGAGTTTCAGATAGGACATGCGTACAACTCGGTGGTACTAGATTGTGCTGATATGCTCGACTATGTGTTAGTCGTAGCATCCACTGGCAGCCACTTGGTGTGGAAAGGTGTTGTTAGACTACCGGATGGCCGTAGCATTCACCAGTGGTCAGATAGTAAGAGGAGTGTAGTAAGACTGTGGTGTGGTCCGTAGCATTAGTTTAGTAAGACTGCGGTATGGCCCATAGCACTAGTTTAGTAAGACTGTGGTGTGGCCCGTAGCACTAGTTTAGTAAGACTACGGTGTGGCCCGTAGCACTGGTATAGTAAGACTGCGGTGTGGCCCATAGCACTAGTTTAGTAAGACTGCGGTGTGGCCCATAGCACTAGTTTAGTAAGACTGCGGTGTGGCCCATAGCACTAGTTTAGTAAGACTGCGGTGTGGCCCGTAGCACTAGTTTAGTAAGACTGCGATGTGGCCCGTAGCACTAGTATAGCAAGACTGCGGGGTGGCCCGTAGCTTTAGATGGCCGGCATCGCCAAAGTTTTGTAAGACTATGTGGGTGGCCTGTAGCATTCCCTAGTTGGCAGAGCGAGTATAGTGAGACTACGGGGTGGCCCGTAGCATTCCTCGGTCCCTATTCGCTGGTGCGAATATATCATGTGTGTGATTCATTGGCCGGGTTTTTTAGATAGTTAAGTTCAGGGCGAGGCAGCCGCCCGGATGTTAGTGGGCCACATTCTGTTTGGGTCCGGGAGACGGTAGGTCATTAAAGAACAGGAGTGGCATAAGACTGCGGGTAGCCGTAGCTTTCATTGGTAGCTTGGTTCGCAGAGAGTGGGCGAGGGGCCCGTATCTCCGAGGTAGCATGGGGGAAACCGATATTCCAGGTGATGGTAGATCAGACGGGATTGGGGCGGTATCGGTTCATCCGGTAGGCGGATAGGAGTCAACAGGACTTCAGGCGGGAATGATGGTAAGGATTTGGTGTGAAAAGCCGTGAACTGATCGGATGATGCTAAGCTGCTCATCGCGGGATCAAATGATCTCAGAGTAAAGGATTTGGATCGGTGGCGCCGTTCTCGTCTGAGCCTTAAGCGTAGCAGAGAGGGATCTGCTACCCGAAGGATTGTCTGAATTCTCACGATAAGGTGGAGCCTTCAGTATTGGGGTTATTCTGTGATTATTGGTATGATGGTCGGCACTGGGAGTGGCCGGAATTGCGGTTTCAACAAAAGATCGGTCCTCGGAGGTAATTGGGAAGGTTGTTGCTTGTGGAAAATACCTTAGAAGGGTAAACCCCTTGCGAATCAAGGGTAAGTGTAACAGGAGTATCAGCATCTTTATAGGTTGGATAAAGGTGTCGTACTCAAGGGTAGTAAGGAAACGGGTTATTCTGAAGATGACATCTTCAAGTTTTGAATCGGATGGGCGGGGAGTGTAACTAGCGGTTAAGTGGTGATCAGATGGTAAGGTAGTTGGCCATGACAAACTTCAACGACGAAGTTTAGTTTAAGTGGAGGAGAGTTGTAACACCCATAATCAGAAAGACCAAGAAAATAAGGAAAACCCTAAGTCAAGGGGGTTAACTCGTCAAGTCCAAGGAGGAACTCGACGAGTCAGAGCGTGATCCGTGTCGCGGCTTAAGTGACCAACTCGGCGAGTCGGGGAGACTGACTCGATGAGTCTGGTTTGGGTTGGGAAAACCCTAGTTCCGGGACTTGTACCCTATTTAAGCATCTCATTCCTCTTCTATCAGTCTCATTTGTATCCCCCATTGTCCAAAAGTTATCCCACGAAACCCTAGTGCTCTCTTTGAGTGTGTGAGCCAATATTGAAGGATTTTTAGTGTTCTTGAAGCCTAGAAGGAGAAGAAGGAGTTGAGGGTTCAAGAGGAAGGTTGTGGATCTAGAAGATTCATCTCTTTTGCTGCTCATTTTGGTAACCAAGTTTCCTCCTTGTCTTGTTATTTTTAGATCTCTTCATGTCCCTCTTTATGAGATTTTGGACCAAGTATGATGCATTTCGGGATTTGGACGTCCTCAAGATGGATCCATTCAGCTCTAGGTGTGTCTTGGCCTAGAGACCCATAAAGTATCAGTTTTTGGTGTGTTGGTAAAGCAACTTTGCCCCAAGCCCTAGCCCTAGAGTGTTTTAAACCCATATCTCTTTGGTTTCACGTAAAGTTTGCAACTTTACGTGAGGAATAGGCTTGGGAAGAGTGCATCTACAGTTTGGAGCCCCAATATGGCTCAAAAAGCCATTGTATGGATTAAGAAATGAACCGACTCGGCGAATAGTATGAAGATGGGGATGAAATCGACGAGTTGGATGAACAACTCGGCGAGTCTGTTGAAGATGGCCTTGGACTCGGAGAGTTTGTTCTTGGACTCGGCGAGTCAAGTCGCGAAACCCCAAACCCTTCGAGTTAAGACTCGGATCAGTGAGTTGAGTGGGGACTCAGTGAGTTGGACAGTGCAGGACTCGCAAATCGGTAGACTCGGCGAGTCAGGGTGTGACAACCCAAAATTTTTACGTCACGATAACCCGTTCCCGTCAGCGAAACCCGTCTATCTTTCAAATTTTACGTTAACATTTTGGGTTAGGTCATTTAATTTGAGACTTTTATAATGACCTCATGAGTGTCCAAACCCATTAGAAACACATGAAAATGCCCCAAATTATTATTTGGTAAAATTTTAGTTTTATTCCGTCGTGTTATAAACAATTAAATCGAGTATGACCAAAAGCCCCGTCTAACGTCAGTATCGGGTAGAATTCCACCGTGTCTCAAACTTAATCCATATTTAAAGTAGCGTGAGCCTCATTTGAAGCCTTTCCACTCTCTCTCTACTCTCTCACTAGAAAGCCAAGTTTGATCCAAAAATCATCCAAATCAAGCTCCATATCGGTAAGGTAACTATCCTAACTCATAGTATAACATCTTTAGCCTTCAATTTCGTGTTCAAATCATGGAATAGGACCATAAACATGTGTTTACGGCCCTGGAATAGCCTTAGGCCGTGAACACATGCAAATGGGGTTTTTGAGCCTTAAAACCCTTCCAAACCACCTTTAGAGCTTAGATACGACTTAGGGGCTTACCATAATGGACTTAGAACACCAAAACCTTATCATTTTAGGGGTAAACATGAGTTTACTGCCCAAGAACATGCTTGGGCCGCAAACACCAATTCTTAGACCGTAAACACCTTCTAAGGTGTTAAGATGCCCTTTAAACACCTCCTAAGCCTTGGAATAAAGTCTAGAAGCAACCACAATCAAGTTAGGGGCCTTAAACTTGCTAAAAACCCCTCCCTTAGGAGTTCATGACCGTAAACCACCCAAGAATGGGTTCCTGGGCCGTAAACTCCTATAAATGGGTCAAATGGTGCCTTAACTTCATCCTATGACTTGTATACTGAGCTAGAAACACTTGGAATTGACCTAGGACCACAAAAACACACTTTGAATGGGCATATAAGAGTTTATGGCCGTAAAATCCTAGTTTACTGCCGTAAACTCCTCAAATGGTCCTTAGGATGTCCCAATTTCCTTCCAATGCCTTAAAACCAAGCCTAGCAATAACCCACAAGAGTTGTAAGACCATTTAGCACCCTAGAACACCCCACCATGAGTTTACGTCCGTAAACTCATGGGGAGTTGGTCATTAGGGCCGTAAACTCCTGTAAGAGTTTACTCTTGAAGAGTAAACTCCAATTCCAAGCTTTACACATCCATAGATGCCACCCGGGTCACTCCAAACACTTGAAATGAAGTGTTTTCGCGACTAAAAGTGTATATCCTCAACTAATTTGTAGTACAAAGCCTAATTAGATACAAATGTGTATCTTTTCATATTACATAGGAACCTCGCACGCGTTCAAGCCCCGAACTGACGTTTAGCATCCAAACAGACGCATTCCGCGACTGGTGAGTTCATACCCCTACTCCTTTTTCCGTGTTTTTCAAATGTTTTCAGGGGGGAATAAAAGCAAAAGTACAAGGAAATCTTGTACTCAAACTTTTTATTTCAGTTCAAACGTTCATATTCTGTATGTTTTTAATATCAAAAACCGTATTAACCAATAGTTCGAATTGCAGAGTTTGCCTTCAGACTAATAGTAGATTTCTTTATAAAATGTTATAATCTATGTATCATTTTATAATCTTACGAAAGATTCATACTAATCATAAATTAGGATTAATACTAATAAGATACGCCCTCGAAAGTAATAGAACGAATACGAAAGTAAAAGAACGAATATGAAAGTGCGCCTTTGGTTGGCACCAAGACTTCGGAAATACAGCTAGTGTACGCCTTGAGTGTCACTAGAGTTTCAGAAATAAATCGAAAGTACGCCTCTGGATATCGACAGAGTTTCGAAAATATACGCCTTTGGATGTCGACAGAGCTTCGGAAATACGACTAAAGTATGCCTTTGGAAGTCACCAGAACATCGAATATACAGCTAATGTACGTCTCTGAGTGTCTCCAAACATTCGAAAATATAGCTAAGTAAAGTAGATAATCGACATTCGAGTGTAGGATAACCAAAATATCAGAATACCTAACTAATACGACAAGTATGATAGATACTAGGGCATAGCATTCCGAACCAAGAACTAACCACGACTTTTAGGAAAATAAGGGTTTTTCCTAGGTTAACGAAATGTTCCTAATCAAGCTGTAGAATAAACGAATAACTAAATCACATATAGGAAAATAAGGGTTTTTCTTGGGATAACGAACTGTTCCTAATCAAACTGTAGGATAAATGAATAACTAAACTTTACTTATAAGAAAATATGGGATTTTCTTGGATAACGACTTTTTCAGAAAACCAAAGGAATCCTGTTCTTTTACAAAAATAAACCGCTTATGAACTCACCAGCTTTATGCTGATTTTCAAACTGCTTGTATTCTCAGGTCCACATTAGACAGGTACCCAACAATCTTTTGGAGAAGACAGAGCGTATAGAAGACTCGTCTTAGCTTTTGTTCATATGACACACACACACACACACACACACACACACACATATATATATATATATATATATATATATATATATATATATATATATATATAACACTTGTAACACTTTGATTTCAAACAAATGTAATGATTTTATGTAATGTAATGTTTTGTGTTTACTACGCTTACTATGTACATTGGTTGCAATATACATGACGTCCTCCGCCCTGGAATGTTTCCGCCATCGGTTTCGGGGTGTGACACAGGGGCTGACTCGGCAAGTCGAGTCGCGAATGAAAGGATTCTCAGTGTATGAACTTGGCGAGTCAGTAGGCAGACTCGACGAGTAGGGTTGACCTGGAAGGTTGACTTAAAGTAGGTCTTTGACTTTGACCAGAGTTGACTTAGTTTGGCTTTTAGGGTTCACTTTGGAACTAAGTGTATGTTGATATTAGTAGCTGGTGGAGCTAGTGGAGCAGCGACTCAGAGAGTTGTCGGTCAGCAGCCAGAGGATCATCAGCAAAGTTTAGGAGTGCGAGGTGAGTTTCATCACTGTTTGTATGGGTCTAAGGCACCAATGTCGGCCCATTTAGTTTATGTATGCTAAGAAGACTCGGGGGTTAGCCCTAGGCATTATGCATGAAAGACCAGGAGGCGGCTCCTAGCACACTGTATGTTATTATGTATAATAGGAAGACCCGGGGGTTAGCCTTAGGCATATGTATGAAAGACCAGGAGGTGGCTCCTGGCGCACTGTATGCCATTGTGTATGGAGGACCAGGAGGTGGCTCCTGGCACACTATATGTAGAGTAGCCTAGTAGAGTAGTATGTATAGTTGTCTTTGTGATACTTGCATGAAAGACCAGGGGGTGGCCCTTGTCACATGTCTGTAAGACCCAGGGAGTGGCCCCAGGCTTGACCAGGAAGACCACGTGCAACCCGTGGCATAACCACAAGACTATGTTTGGCATATAACACCTTAGTAAGACTATGTTTGGCACATAGCACCTTAGCAAGACTATGTTTGGCACATATCACCTTACTTGATTATGGATATGTTGGTTATGTATGGCTCTTGGCTATGTATGGCATCTATGGATCAGTTGAGTTGTATGGTATGTGGTATCTGGGGAACTCACTAAGCTTAGCGCTTACGGTTTTCAGTTTTGGTTTCAGGTATTTTGTTTTCAAGGAAAGGAGTCGGCTCGATCGCAGCGCATCACACTATGTTTTCCGCACACGGGATCTTCGGGATTACACTCTGATATGGTTTTATGATAATATGTTTTGATTACTGAAACTTTGGTTTGTCACAAGATATTATAATGAATGTTTTTATACTGATGGTTTTATGTAATAACTTATTTAAAAATGAAATTTTTAGCCTGAAATTTTGGGATGTTACAGGACTTACCTGAATTAGAGTCAAACTTTTTGATTCTTCCTTTTCTCTTAGATCTTTCAGGTAGTTAGGGTAGTTTCACAACCAATGCTCCTTCTCTTGATAGTGAAAACATATAGACTCTTTGGGAATGGCACATAGGACCATCACAAACTTAGCCTTTCCCTTTACCTTTTGATCAACCGGCTTGACCAAGGCCGATACCTTTCCATTGGGAAGAGAAATCTTTTCTGGACTTCCAATGTTACCATTGCCAACGTCCATGGAAGTTTGAGAAATAGATATTCTACCAATATTTACTTTTCCAATGCGCCAAAACATTTATGATTCAGCAGCAACAAGTAAATAGGTAAGATCAATAATGGTCATGTCGTAATTTGTCACATAGTATTTCTTAATGAACTCACTATACGACTCTGGAAGTTACTGAAGAACCCATTCAACAACCATCTTCCTTGGAACAATGACCCCCAACATTCTCAACTTGTAAATGTGTGACTTCATTCCTAAGACATAAGTGCACACATGTCTTCCATCTTTGTGTTTCATTACTAGTAGGGCTTGGGTGACCTTGAACTTTTCAAGTCTTTGAGCTTGTGGGTCAGAGAGAATAAATGGAGGATGTAGAGGAAGAGAAGTATGATTTCCATGAACCAATCGCGGGAAGTCATCTTCATTAGGAAGGCTTGTTCCAAGAGGTTTGGGAAGATCATAGTTGTCTGAACCCGACATCTACAATGGGAGAAATTCAAGTTAGTTGATTTAAGTTCCTTAATATAACACCCAACATGAAATATTAAGGCTAGGACCCAACATAATATATATAACTTGGAAGAGGGATGCCGTAATCCAAGCTATAAAATATTTGAAGGTAGGCGAATGACGATTCACCAATTTCCACCATGAAAAACGAAATAATTTATTAGATTTTATTTGGATTTGAAACTCCTAGATCTTTTGAGATTCATTGAACTTTTCAATGGCATGTTTTAATCTCGATTGTGCCCTCTCAAGTTTGTGACTGGGATGTCGAGGATCACAAACAAGGTGTGAATAACCATGCAAATATACTTGGTACCCTTAATATTTATCACTTAATCGATGTGACGGTTAACCACACGCGCTCCACCGATCCTATGATAAACCTTAAGCCACCCTTTGCCTACCTTGTTAAATCAATTTAGTGTGCCGGTTAACCGCACGCGCTCCACTAAACGACGTAAGCAAAGTGCAAAGTGTAATTTCATGGGTTAGCAGCAAATGCACATTTTCCTAAGTAACTAAGATTGGGAATTCATAAGTGTTTAGTTACTTAGTATTTAACATTAATACTTTTAATGAAGGGAGAATTATAGTCCTTGTCCTACCTATTCGGCTAACGACCCTCCACCATTCAAGGAAGCGGTGGGTGACAGTGGACACCCATTAAACTGCCATTTTATAGGCAGTAACCTTATACCCCCTTATAGACCGGCTTCGTGAATGAGGCCTACTAACGGTAAGACTGACTTTGTTCTTATACACACACACACACACACACACACATATATATATATATATATATATATATATATATATATATATATAACTATTAACTATTACTATTGTAATAATATAAGTGCTGAATTTTATATTTTAAAATTCCAAGGGATTAACTTGGAATTTGTAAAGAATTAAAGTATTCATAAGGGGAAACTTTATAAATTCCAAAATTTAAGGGCAAGTTTTGAACTATTCAAAAACTTTTGGATTTTCATAATTTTTGAGTTTAATTAAGGTTTTAAAACTTTTAATGAAGAGACTCTTGAACATCCATAACTTAAGGATAAGTTATGGAGTTCATAAAACAAAAAGACTCTTCAATTTTTTTAACCTATGCATTTTAATGGATCTTTAAAAGAAATGACATTTCGTAATCCATAACTTGAGGACAAATTATGAACTCCATTAAAACACATTTAGATCAAGAATTAACTAACAAACAATTTTGCAAATAATTCCTATGATCTACCAACACTCATGAGGGTATCAACAATCATATCAACAATTTGAAGAATTACATAAACACACATAAAACTTGAAATTTTGATAACAACCTTGAAATTGGTTTACCACAATCATTACCACATCAAAAACAGGTTTTCTAAGTCCAAAACAGTTTAAGATAATGATTCTAAACTAATTCCAACCTCAAAACTTGAAAATATGTTGTCAGGGGGTCCAACTCGTCGAGTGCATGAACCAACTCGACGAGTTGGATGAATTTAGGCACGAACTCGTCAATTCTCTTACTGGTCTCGGCGAGTCATCTGTCCATACAGCATACAAACTTCGATTTTTCAGCAATTTGTACAAGTATAAACGAAAACAAGCCTAGGATCTGATACCACTGAAAGGTTTTGAGCATTCTAACACTCCTATGGTTTACATGCAACCCTATAAACCTTGGATCTATGTTTTCTCTATTATACATGCAAATATTCAATATTCCAAGGTTTCATCCTAACTAGCATACTATGAAGCAACTATACTACAAGAATCTAGTAGAATGACATACCTTTTGATGAAGCTTGAAGTCTTGAACCTTTAAGAGCCTAGTTCCTCAAGTGTTGCACCTCAAATGGTTCACACAACACCAAGAACCCTTGGAATAACTAGATAATAAGGATACTTGCACCAAATCGGTTTTGCCCTCTTGCGTATCCACACTAGTGCCATTTCATGAACCATGGAACTTTTTATATAGTGTGGAGGATTAGGGTTACATTCATGTAAACCCTAATACCCATGACCTTTCATTTCCATACGATCCATGGGTTAAAAACTCCATGGACTATCCATGCAAGCTTAGCCCAACCTAAATGAACTTGGTCCACCAAATATATATATATATATATATATATATATATATATATATATATATATATATATATATATATATAAGAGTCCATATTTAATTAGTTACCTTTTGATCACTAAATTAATTCTAAATTAATTCTTGATCAATACTAATTAAATAATATGATTTCATATTAATATATTAAAACTTATAATATATTAATATAAATCACTAGTATCCTTTTTCTCATTTTGTCTATCCAATTGTTCCGATGCCATGCAACCCAAATGGATCATGCCAAGTCGGTTCGAATACATACCAATAATTGTTATGAGCTTAGACATCTAATCCAACACTTACGTCTTCCAATTCTAGATGAGTACTTTCCTTTTCTCAGTATGGAGGAATGTCATGTTACTCTTAAAAAGTTGGCTTATGATTTAAAAAAAAGGAAAATATAATGTTCTTCGTCTGTATCTTCCCACTACCAATAATTTTCTCACTGGTGTGCTTGGGAAGTGTCTCACTTACAAAACAAGGAGTCTTGGTCAGTTGAACGCTTTTTAGCAACATATTCTTTTCTCAGTCATCAAGAACAAGCAACCGAACTTTATTCGACTTATCTTTAACCGAATTGATGAAATAATCAAAGGAAGTAAGTGATCCTCTCATATTCCTTATCCTCGATGGTTTGCACTGATCCTTCAATATATTGGCTCAGGATATGATGGTGAACCAATTGTATATTGGGCTCCTTTCACTTCGTCAAAATTATTCAACCATGATCCTCAAGATGTATGGAGTGTCACAAAAGGAATGTAGAAGTGGATTAATGCCCTATATGAGTGTAAGAGATTGTCATATGTTGCTCTAGAAGTAACTTCTGAGGATGAAGAAATGGAAGTTGAGAACCAGGTGTCAGAACAAAAATAAAATGAAGATCAACTAGGTAACACTGAGATACATGAAGATGCTGACTCTGGCAACACAAATGTTGATGCTTGGAATGAATATAATAATATAGATATTGAAATGAACCTTGTTGATTAGGGCCAGGAAACTCAAGCTTTCTTGTAAAATTTCAATGAGGCAGAATCTAGTCTTCTTAACACACACATTCTTTTTAAGTATCTTCAATCCATAGATGAGGATGATGATGATGAAGAATAAGAAGAAGAAGTAGAAGAAGAAGAAGAAGAAGAAGAAGAAGAAGAAGAAGAAGAAGAAGAAAAAGAAGAAGAAGAAGAAGAAGAAGAAGAAGAAGAACATATTTCTAAAACGCCTTCTCTACAACGTCAAACTTCTATTGATGACGTTGATCATGTTTCCAGGACTCCTCCGAATTCCAGAGGTAATTATTTTCTTGCTCATAGTCCTTCTCTAGTATCTTCTCCCCAACATGTCCGAAATTTGTTTTTATGAGCTCCACAAACTCAAAAAAGGCCGCGTGCTCCCACTCCTCCCATTCAAACCACAAAACGTTTGCCTGCTCTACAAATTCTTCCCACTCAAGCAACTATTTAAGGAGAGCAATCGAAACCAAGGTTGCCTCTTGATTTTTTCAAAGACTTCCATATGAAATTCCTCTCTAACTTGGATTCTCTGGTTAAACTGACTACTAACATGAGTCATCGATTGGCTACCATAGAAAGTGATGTTGCCGACATCAAACGTATTCTATTTAACGTTGATACTGAAGCTGAGGATTATAGGTATCAATCACCATCAGATAATGACCAACAACCACCTGATTTTACTGAGGCTCCTCCATCAGGCAGGTATACCTCCATCAGTCATCCTTCATTGCCTTATGGTCCTCTACCATCAAATCCGCCACCTCCATCTTCTCGACTTCAACATAGCCAGACTATTACACTCAACCTCCAAACTCATTGTCAAGCTAATGATGCCAAAAACAGGGAGAATCTTTCCAATGCTCATACTGACACTAATACTGATGTAAATGTTGAGGACATATGGATTAGTTAGATGTCGATGATGAAGACTATTTTATGGACTTGTCATTTATTGATGCAAAGACACTTCAAACAGTGTTTCCAGACTCTCGTGTTGATGTTGACGGGGAAAAAGTCCCTCAGGGGGAAGAGTAAGTTCGTTAAGGGGAGCCTAGTGTTGTTGAATCTGATGAATATAATGTTTCATTAAGCAGGAAAAGAATGGCCAAAGCCGCTCCTACTGTTGGCTCTTCAAAAAAGAAGTGGAAAGATCTTATGGTGACTAAAAGATTGAAGAAAAATTGGTTGCGAATGGTACATTGTATGACCAAATTGAGCGCCTGAATAAGTTCAGTTCGTCAATGTCTAAGGAGAAAAAGTTTCAGGAAAGTGCAATTACTAGACTTAAATGGATTAGGTTTGGAGATGTACAAACAAGGATAACAGGCACTAATCCAATCATCAAAGTAAGGCACTATCACACCCCCAAACCGGTAAAACGACGGAAACGTCCGCGGACGGATGATGTCATGTACAATATCATAACAATTGAATAATAGAGATCAAGCAAACATAACCATCATAAATATATTTGTATGTGTTACATGTTTCAAAAATCAACTACAATATGATGATATAAGAGTTGACTGACGTCTTAGCGTCTTATCTTCAAAAGCTTGTTGTTACCTGTCTTAGTGATTCCATGAGAATATAAGTAGTTTTGAAAAAAATGTCACCAATTAAGTTGGTGAGTTCATAAGCGTTTGTAAGAGAAATCTGTTGTATGAGTGTTCTTTCAAAACAATCCAATATTTTCTTTTTGTATGTACTGTAATCTTAAAGGTTCCAAGACCAAAATATACAAGTATTTTCCAGACTTAAAATAGTAATATGTAGTTTTATACATATATAAAACCATTTGAATGTTTGTTTCCAGAAATGTAAACTGTATTGTTCTAAGAATAATGTTCTGTAGTTGTATCTGTGTAAATCCTTTTAATGTATGTATTTGGAACTGCCAGTTGTACTGTAAACTAGCGTATTGTAGAGTTATCCAAATATAATCCTTTGAATACATGTTACCAAAACTGTAAACGGTATTGTACTGGATAGTAGTGTAGCGTAGTTTTATCTAAATAAAACCATTTGAAGGTATGGATGTAAACCAAACGCATTGTTAATACCCAATTGTGAGTTATTATAACCATACTTAGTGACTGATGGCCTGTTACGACATTCTTCAGGTGTCAGAATGGTACGAAATTTGTCACCTAGACCTGCCGGTCTAACTGTAGCTAATAGTTTAGATGTGTGATTGTCAGTCCCATATAGATCTATACACAAGTGTCACGCTCTCCCTCCAGGAGACTCTGGTTATAATACATAATTTTTTTTGGTACTTACATAAGTACTTTGAAGATAGTGTCTCGCAAAGCTATATTAACGGTTTACATATAGTGTACTGAAATCCCTTTTCTTGCAATGTTTGTAATGCATTACCTCTTCATAGTGTTTACATAGTGTGAAAAATAATTATTCTTTTAAATAATTATTTTCTGTCCCCCCAATCGGGTAAAATAGTGTGTATGTTCCATAATTATAGTTTATATAAATGTTTCGTTGGAATAGTGAACCCTCTGTATGCTATTATCAAATTTTCCATGATAATAAAATGAAATGAAATAATTATATATGTTTGTTTATATAATTATACCCTTTTTTGCTCGACATGTTACAAAAGGGTTAAAGTTTTATTGTAATCAAATATGTATCTATATGTATCTTTATATTTTGTAAAAATATAAATATAACAGTTCGTATTTTAACACAAGCTTTATTTTGTTTTACTTGTATGCCCCTCTAAAAACATGGAAAAACCGTAAAAACTTTAGGGGTATGAACTCACCTAGGGTGTGTTCATGGTTGGATAACGAAGTGTTAGGGATGTTCGTCAAGCTTGAACACGTGAAAATAGTTGTAATCCTAATAGTTTTTAACACATAATATATATGTAAATTTCATGAAATAATAATCGAAAGTGTTAAATAACACTTGTTTATGTAAGAAAACTTACCAATTAATTCCTAAGAATTAATTGAAGAATTTGTTCTTCCTGGGAAAATGTTGAAGATGTTCTAGGAACTATTGAAAATATGATGTTGCTCCTAAGGGAAAACTTGAAGATTTGAAGACCTTAGGGAATTTGAGAGAGAATTCTATGTGAGAGTATGAAGTGAAATTGAGAAATGGGGGTGATTTCGGTTTATGTATTTATATATGGATAAAATAGGATGTGACATATGCCTTGAAATGTGTAATTTATCATCTAGAATAGTGTGCCACCGATTAAAATGAGAGATTTCGGCTTATCTATATTGAAATCTCAAGATTTCAATCTAAAAGCTCCAATTGAGAACCATAGTGATTCTCGGTCAAGGCTTAGGGGATTTCGGTCCTTAATTGTTCCAAAAAAAAGTGATTTCACTTTTGGTGGTTTTTGATTGCAAAAACCGAAAACCTCAAAAGTAAGATATTAACTATACTTTATGTTTTTACGAATTATCTAATTGACTTTTATTTGACATGCTTTGGCTTTTATTGACTTGCCTTGACTTTTATTGAGCCAAATAGCCGGTTGTTACATTATCCCCCTGTTAGAGGGAATTTCGTCCCGAAATTATTTCTAAAGTGGGTACTCATGAAATAGGAAAAGATGTGGGTACTTTTGTTTCATCTGATCCTCTCATTCCTAGGTGAATTCAGGTCCTCGCTTGGTGTTCCAGCAGACCTTCACTATTGGTATACGGCTTTGTTTCATTATTTTGATTTCCTTGTCCATGATTTATACAGGTTGCTTTACAAAGTGTAGACTCTCGTTTATCTTAATTTTATCAAGTGGGATTACAAGAGTCTCGTCAGATAGACACTTCTTTAGATTGACACGTGGAAATTAAGGTGTATGTTGCTGAGCGCTTGTGGTAGTTTGAGTTTGTAAGCCACCGGGCCAATTCTAGCAAGAATATCGATTGGCCCGATATACCTTGGATTTAGTTTTCCACGTTTTCTGAATCATATCATTCATTTCCAGGGTGACACCTTTAACAAGACGTGGTCACCAACCTGAAACACCAAAGGCTTTCGTCGTTTATCCGCATAACTCTTTTGTCGGTACCTAGATGCTTTTAGTCGTTCCCGAATTTAGACAATCTTCTCTGTAGTTTCTCGTATGATCTCAGGGCCGATGAGAGTGCTGTCAGGAACTTGTCCCTTTACTAGTTGCGTATCACCCAATTCAGCCTAGCATAACGGTGATCTGCACTTGCGGCCATAGAGGGCTTCAAACGGAGCAACTTTGATACTAGTGTGATAACTATTGTTGTATGAAAACTCGATAAGTTGTAAATGGGTATCCCAAGATTTTTACCAAAGTCTATCACAAAAGCTCTCAACATGTCTTCCAGCGTCGGAATGGTTCTCCCGTTTTTCCCATCAGTTTGATGATAGTATGCTGTACTCATGTTAAGTTTGGTTCCCAAGGACTTTTGTAGTGATTGCCAAAATCGTGAGGTAAAACTACTATCTAGGTCGGAGGTAATGGATATTGGTACACCATGTAATCATACAATTTCTTTAATGTACGTCCTGGTTAACTTCTTCATCTTGTCAATCTCTTTTATTGGTAGGAAATGTGCGTGATTTGGTTAATCCGTCGACGATTACCCAAATGGTGTCAAAACCACCCATCCTCTTGGGTAACTTGGTTATCAAATTTATGGTTATCCGCTCCGCTCCCACTTCCATTCAGGTATGTGTGGTTGTTGTAGTAAACCCGAAGGCTTTTGGTATTCTACCTTGACATTGGCGCAAGTCAGGAACTTGCCCACATAGGTAGCAATTTCTGCCTTCATGTATGGTCACCCAGGAAAGTCAGAATGTGGAATGGTACATATGGGGACTATCCCCCTTTATTCAAGGGAATGTGACAGCTACAAACGTATCTACCTTTGATAGTGCCATACGCCTGGCACAAACACTTGTGGATCATGGAGTCCGCCAAGGCTTTATGACAGCTACTCCCGAGCAAACCAAAGGAATGTAATAGGCGAAGCCTTAAGAGGAATGTATAAAAATCTAGAAGTCAAGGGTGACGGAGTTCGTTATCTCATGAATCGAATCTGGACACCGAAGTTTGGTGGGTACAGAGAAGTTTTCATGAATGAAGCCCATAAGACCAGATACTCGGTTCAGACAAGATGTAAGATTTTGGTATAAAAGCGCCAACCGAGAACCATAGTGATTTCGGTCTATAGGATTTTCAGTCATGGAAGGGTCCTCGGTGGGGTGGTTCTTGGTCAAGGCTTAGGGGATTTTGGTCCTTAATTGTTCCACAAAAAAGTGATTTCGGTTTTGGTGGTTTTTTATTCCAAAAACCAAAAACCACAAAAGTAAGGTATTAACTATACTTTATGTTTTTATGAATTATCTAATTGACTTTTATTTGACATACTTTCACTTTTATTGACTTTCCTTGACTTTTATTGACCCAAAACAGTCGGTTGTTACAGATACACTAAGACAAAAGATGAAAAATTGCTTAAAGTTTACATCACATGGCATGGTGATAAGGGTTAAGATGTAATTCAATATACTGAAGTGTTGTTTGCCAAGGATTTGGTAAAATTTGGGTACAGTGAGTTGCTGCAACTTTTAGAGTCGGTCAACAAGTAGAAAGGAAAATATGTTGATGAGATGAGGTTTGTATTAGAGAGACTTATCACAAAGGTTAAAAGCCTTGACCTAGTACCAAACACTTCCACTAAACCTTTCTCTTCCTCAATGGTTGCTTCAGTGCCTAGGAAAAGAACTCCTAACAACATCATATTTATTCTTCTTTATGACACCATGGTTATTAACAACTCTGTTCCAATGGGTGTTGATCTTCTTCAATACATGTTCATTCATCAACCTAAGCACAATATTTTCTACATAGATGAATCTCAACATATGTGTTTCTAGTGCTCTATTGATCTTGCCAAGGCACCGACTGAGCATTTAGTTCACCTAAGAATTGAGTGTATGGGTCATATAGAACTTGAAAAGAATCTTCATTTCCTGATCTCACTAGAGGTGAACAAGAGAAGAAAAGAACTAGAAATATGTGATTACTTCTAGGTCAATCCAAAAGTGTAAGAAGATGTTGATGAGTTCTATAAATGTTTATATGAAGAAGTGTTTGGGTTTTGAAATCATCAGATTTTATGGTTTGCCTTACACATTCCAACATCTCTCAGGGTCAACTCTAAAACTTAACTACTGTCCACACTACATCGGATGAAATAAATTTAAAATAAAACCTTCAACTGGAAAACTTTGGGTGTTACATCTTTCGGAACTCCTATATCGTCTTGTTGATCAATCCTACTCCTTAGCCTTTACACTTCCACTAGCTAAATAGTATCATGGGTTACACACATTTAAAGTTTCTAAATGGGTAAGCATAAGGCCTAGTGAGTTCGTGTTGCACATACATGTCCACCACTTAAAAAAACAAGTTGGTATATATATAGAGTCAAGATCAAATAAGAAGGAAAATTTTGGTAGGAAGGTAAGAAATTTTTTATATGCATATTTTCTTAGCAAAAAAATGAAATGAATCATTATATGATTCAAAAGTAAGATGATTCACAAGAAAAAATTCCGAAAAAAACACCTTCATGATTCATTTTTAGGTAAATCAAGAAAAAAAATTCACTTTTATGACAATTTTAATGAATATCAACAAAATCATCATAATAATGAATCATCAAAATGTTTTTTCGGAAATTTTTTTGGTGAATCATGTTATTATTGATTCATTTGTTTTGTTTGCCAAAAAAATAAGTCGAAAAAAAATTTCTTACCGGATCTATATCCTATATATATATATATATATATATATGTGTGTGTGTGTGTGTGTGTGTGTGTGTGTGTGTGTTCAATATTCATAAAACATATCACCCAATAACACACTTTAAAGGAAGAATTAATTATCTAGAGAAAGAACTAGGGGCTCATTTACCATCCCCTTGGTACAACCTATCAATTTACTTAAGAATTTGAAATTTGCAAAGAATTGAGTTTAATTCTCAATTCCCATCCCTATCGATCACACACATCCATTATGCTCACGACAATTAAACACCCCACTCGTTCCCACTAAATATGGCATCCCAAGAAATCAACCAGTAGATAAATAAGTCAAAATAACTTTTGAAAGCAACCGCAACACAAGAAAAACTCATTATATAATTGATTGATCCTAATTGAAGCTTTTCACGCTACATGCATCCTTAATTTCTAAAATCTACTCCGAATTTTTCATGAAATTCTAGCACCGGTTTCCTCTTTGTTTCTCACCATTTCTTTCAATTTCAGTGGACATTCCACTCCATTACTCGAGCCCTTTATAATGCTAAATTTTGTAACCTTTTTAGCTCACTCAAAATTTTGAATTTATGCCTCCAATTAATGTAACGATTTTTAGAGTTTAATACTCATGAATTACCCCTAATATTTATGACAATAATTGTATTTTGTATTTACCTATACTTGAAATATTTTTTTAGTTATCAAATTATCCCAACAAACTAATACCAGAGCTATGACTGAATATGGGAGAGTTAAGATCTTAAAATTGTGTGCTGAAGATTTCAGTTTCTGTAAATGCAAATCAAAGACTACCACTATTAGAAGAATTTACATGAACCTTTGTCCAAAGAGAAGCCTTTTCTTATGAAGTGGGAGGATTATGGTGAGATTATCTTTAGCAAGAATGTAGCTTACCATATTATCAATGTGAATACTACTCACGGGTTCATGAAAGTGTTGTCTAACATGTACGAAAAACCATTGGCAACAAATAAGGTTCATTTGATTTGGCATTTGGTAAATCTGAAGATGAAGGAGGGTGGCTCAGTGACTGATCATATTACTTAATTTTGTTCAATCCTTTCAAGGATGATGTTATCCGGGATTAAATTTGAAGATGAAGTCTTGACATTTCCATTATTATCATCTTTTCCATATATTTGGTTCAGTACAGTGATAGCGGTTAACAACTACGCTGGGGGTGCTAAGATGAAATTCAAAGGCATTGCTGATTTAATCCTTGGTGTGGATATATGCAGACGGAGTGATGGAAAAGCTTTCAATAGTCTTTTCAGTGCTTAAGATAAAGGAACGAAGTATAACAGAGGGGGTAAGGTAATGGAAGATCAAATTCGAGAAGGATATGTGGACAAAACAACAGGAGGGACGTTACCTGTTCGAACTACAAAGATAATGGTTGTGTCAAAAGTCAGTGCCCAAAGCTCATTGCAGATAAAGGCCAGGATTAAATTTGAAGATGAAGTCATGGCATTTCAATTATTATCATCTTTTCCATATATTTGGTTCGGTACAGTGATAGTGGTTAACAACTACGATGGGGGTGCTAAGATGAAATTCAAAGGCATTGTTGATTTAATCCTTGGTGTGGATGTACACAGACGGACAGATCGAGAAGATTTCAATAGTTTTTTGAGTACTTAAGATAGAGGAAGGGAGTCTAACAGAGGGGGTGGGGGTAGTGGAAGATTAAAGTCGAGAAGGATATGTAATGCCCGTGTTTCTGGGATAAAGCATTAATAAAGGTGTAATAGTCTAGGTCAACCTTTGTAACTCATTTTGAAGTAATAAAGAGGAATTATGTGAATATTATGTGAATTATGAGCTTATTTGCTTAATTATTATGATTTAATTAATTAATAATAAAAATAAGCGTTGAAAATAAATATTAGATAAAGTCGATATCTTTTAAAAAAGTTGTAGTGGCCGAAACATGGATTCTGGAGATATAAAGAACGCCGAAATCCGAGTTATAACAAAGAAGTTATGTCCCGTCGAAGTTTCGAGATGGAACCGGCACGGCACCGGGAAGCGTAAAAGTGAATTTACGATAAATTGATTTTTAGCCTTAGAAATCTAAACGAAAGTCGAAGTGTTTGTTAAACCGAGAGCGTGTATAAAAAGAACACCCAAATCTGACTTCATATGAGGAAGTTATGATTTTTCTAAGTTTCAGCTTAGCAGTAGACAGCTAAAAACTCGAATTTTAGATTGAGTGATTTTTAGCCGACACAACCTAAACGAGAATTGAAGGTCTCGTCAATAGTAGTACAACGGTAAAAAGACAGACGAAAACGAACGTCGGATGAAGAAGTTATGAATTTTTAACGGATTTTTCTGTCCCGGTCTGTTAAAAATAATAATTTTAAAAATAAAAATCAAAATTAGCCGACAAAGTCTAAACAAAATTTGTAGAATATATTCCCGCCTACACGTGCATATAAAGAACGTCAAAAATGGAGCCCGTATGAGAAAGTTATGGATTTTAGAAGGTTTGGGTGCAATTTCCGAGAAATTCGCATGGATTGGAGCCGGCCACGTCACCCTCGCCTCGCTGTTGACCCGTGTCCGAAGCAGCTGCGTCATCCAAGTCGCAGCGCGTCTGAGGAGAGACGTGTGTTGCATTCTTCTGAGTTCGAGCTTCGGTCCAATAGTTGTCTGACGTGTGTCGTATGCGTGGCTTGTCCGAAGCGAGCCACGACTCGCCTGCAAGCCTCCGACGTGCATCCGAGCCTTGCTTCGCATCCGAGCCACCTCCGACCCTCGCAGCTGTCACGTGGCCTTCGCACCTACTGCCGCCTTCCCTCTCTGGTCCGAACCTCGACCCTATAAAAGGGAGTCCTGCGAGATTTCCAGGCTAGAATTGGAGATTTGGCATTTTTCACCCCTAAATCAATATTTTAGCTATTTCTACTTCCCCCAAAGCGTCGGTATCATACCAAACACCCGAAACACATCCCAAAGTGCCCGAAGACCCGGAAAAATTTATCTTTTCGGTTTTGAAGATCCAAACTTGCAGAGCTCGATTTTTTATTAAAGCCCCCAGTTTTTTCAGAAACGATCATTTTAAGAAACAAAGTGTTGCCCGATTATCATTAAATCAAGTGAGTATATTGTCACTTTCATCTTACACATAGATATGAAGTATTTTATATAATACGTGCTTTGTGTGTGTGTATATATATATATATATATATATATATATATATATATATATATATATATATTGATTGTTTATTTGAGATGGTTGTTGAATGAATGTTTTATACAAGTTTTAAAATGATTTAAACTATATATATATATATATATATATATATATATATATATATATATATATATATATATATATATATATTATCTATAAATATGTTGGGTATAACATAGGTAGGTAAAATAGTTGGTGTGTGATTAAATGATGAGAGGCCTCGATGTTGTTGTTGTTCCAGTCATCTAGCGGAGTATGGATGACGACCACAGACTCTTCTAGACAGTCCAACGGAACGCTAGCAGGCTCGCAACCTGTAGGTGTTTGTGGGCTTGATGTTCACCGGTGTACTCGATCCCCCTCATGGTTGCCTTACAGACATATATGGCTAAGGAATCCCCTTAGCCGTAAAGTCCATCCTGATGATAAAATTCTTAGATTAGGTCCCTTGTATAGGTGTTTAGGGACGTAAAGTGAGGATAATGGGAATAGGTAATCAGAGTTATCGTTGGTTGATGAAATTAATAAATTTATTGTTGGTCGATGAAATTAATAAATTTATTATTATTTGTTGGTTGAAAACCTTATATGCTCACTAGGCTCCCCAGTCTAACCCACTCAGCTTTCTGTTTTACAGGTAGTGGACTCAGAGCATAATTTGGATGATGATGAGGGATTTTTGAATTATAGGCCAGTAGTTGTAAATAACAGTTGTAAGGCTTATAATGTACTGTTTATGCTTTTGATCTGTATCGAACATGACATCCCGAGTCTTTTTAATGAAATACATTTCTACGGAAATGCTTTGATAAATCTTTATCATATTTTTATTTTGGGATCAAATTCCGCAACACTTTTATGTAAAATGTTACTCTGATTTTCAAACAAGCATAAACAAAATCGGTCTTTTCTGCCCGTGAAAAATAGGGATGTCACAGTTGGTATCAGAGCATTAGTTTATGCGAACTAAGAATTTATAGGATTTCTAGACTTAAACTTAGAATGCTAAGTGATGATTGTGAGATGAGTGTCTACCATATTTAAGACACGAGCACTAGTATATTTTAGGAAAGTTGCCTAAAATGCTTTTATGTGCTAAATGTTATATGTTTACCATATATGCCATTATTTGTTCGGATCTATGGTCTGTTGCTGACCGGATCTGGAAACCTTATGTGTGTAGGATTCTAAGCGTATGACTACGATATTAGAACTAGCATGTAAACGTTTCGGAGTCTATAGTGAATAAAGATCTAAATTCACCCTATTCGTTGTATAGATCAAGAATGGCAAGAACCCGCAGTGGAGCTGGGAATGCAAATGGACATAGAAATCAACCCCCAATACTTGAGCAAGTACCTGTTGCAGGAGCTGCACATGAGCCAATGACGATGGCTAGAGTACAGAAGATGATGCAGATGATGTTGGATCGCCAAATGGAGGAGACAAGGCGATTACTGCAATAGAATAGGGAAGAAACTACGATCCCTGTTGGACAACCCGAATTGAATGAAGGGCAGTTGGAAGGAGGGAACTACATTGGGACTGTTGGTCAAGCCAACCCATCGATAGTTAGACAATACAACCAGGATGGAGGAGGTGATGGACGTGGATGCAAATACAAAGATTTCATGGCATCCAAACCACCATGTCTATCTGGAAGTCCAACACCGGTGGAAGTTATAAATTGGATCTCCGAAATGGAGACAATGTTTGAAAGTTGTGAGTGCGGCAACAAACAGAAGACCGCACTTGCAATTCCTCTGTTAAAATCTGGTGTATTGAGCTGGTGGAAGTTACTAGCTGATTCGATGCCCAAGGGAGAAGCTAGCAAGATGTCTTGGGAAGACTTTGTGGTACAACTGAAATTGCAATATTGCTCTGAGCAGGATCTTCTAGAAATCAATAATGACTTTCAGAATTTAAACAAAGGAAAAATGAGCGTTACTAAATACGCTGCTTGTTTCACAGAAAAGATGAAGCTTATTCCATACTTAGTTCCAACTGAACTCTCTACGGTCAATAAGTTTGCACATGGTTTACCACCGGATTTTGGTCTAATGGTTAAGCAAGCAACCACATTGAAAGCCGCCATTTGGGCTGCTAAGAATGTTGAGACCCAGATCAGGGAGAAGGGTCTAGAGAGGACAGATCTTGGTGAGAAAAAGAAGTTTGAGGGACCTTCAAGGTCCAACAAGAAAAGTAAATTCTTGAAGTCTAGTCGAGAGGAGGAGGAGGAGAAGCCAAATGGTGCGACAAGTGTAAGAAGAAGCGTGTTGGGAAATGTGGCGAGGAGGTCACATGCTTTAAATGTGGAAAGCCTGGGCACTATGCCAATGAATGCACCCTCATCAAGAAAGTTTGTTATGAGTGTGGTCGGGAAGGGCACATATCAAGGGACTTCCCAAAGAAGAAAGGGGAAGTAAGGCCCAATCTCCCACCAAATCCAAAAGCCAGAGCCTTCCAAATGACACTTAAAGCTACAAAAGAGGAAGTGGATGTCGCTTCAGGTACTTTTCTCGTAAACGAATTGCCTGCCCAAATTTTGTTTGATTCTGGAGCCAACTACTCCTTTATTTCGCACAAATTTGGTAGAAAACTAGCTTTTCCTGTTGATAGACTAGATGATGCTTTAATAGTCGAGGTTGCTAGTGGCAAGTTTATACCTGTTAGCCATCGCATGAAAAAACATCTTCATAGACTTAAATGGGAATAACTTCCACGAGGAATTATTTCCTATTGAATTAAATGGTTTCGACATCGTGCTGGGAATGGATTGGCTTAGCGCCAATGATGCCGAAATATTGTGCAGGAAGAAGATAGTAAAAATAAATCCGCAAGGGAAAGAGTCATTTATGGTGTATCGGGACAAAGGCAGAGTGAGTTCTGGAATCATCTCCATAATGAAAGCCAGAAAGTGTTTGGCCAATGGGTACATCATATGTAGCGTTTGTGATTTATGTTAAGAAGGAAAATAAGGAGGTACAGGAGATACAAGTGGTGTGTGACTTTCCGGAAGTCTTTCCCGAAGATCTTCCCGGATTACCCCCTGATAGAAAAGTAGAGTTTAGAATAGACTTGTTTCTAGGAACCACTCCAATAGCAAAATCACCATATCGATTAGCACCGACGGAGATGAAGGAGTTGATGACACAACTTCAGGGGTTATTGGACAAAGGTTTAATTAGACCTAGTTCTTCGCCTTGGGGAGCTCCGTTGTTATTCGTAAAGAAGAATGATGGGAGCATGAGAATGTATATAGATTACAGAGAGATGAACAAGGCAACAATAAAGAGCAAGTACCTGTTGCCAAGGATTGATGACTTGTTTGATCAGTTGCAAGGTTCAAGTTATCTCTCGAAGATCGATCTAAGGTCAGGATATCATCAGCTAAAGGTGAGAGAGCAGGATATTGAGAATACTTCTTTCAGAACAAGATATGGACACTACGAGTTTTTGATTATGTCATTTGGACTAACCAATGCTCTGGTAGCCTTCATGGATTTGTTGAATAGGGTTTGTAAACCATTCCTCAATAAATCCGTGATAGTGTTCATATATGACATTCTGATTTACTCGAAAAGCCAGGAAGAGCATGGTAAACACTTGCGAGAAGTGTTAGAAGTATTAAAAAAGGTGAAGCTGTATGCTAAGTTCTCCAAATGTGATTTTTGGATTCAGGAAGTCCAATTCTTGGGTCATGTGGTCAACCAAGATGGAATAATGGTTGATCCAGCAAAGATTGAAGTTGTAATGAAGTGGGAACAACCGAAAAGTCCCACAGAGATCTGAAGCTTTTTGGGATTAGCTGGATATTACAGAAGGTTTATCCAAGGCTCTTCTTCGATAGCTGCTCCATTGTCAGCTTTGACCCACAAAGGAGCTAATTATACTTGGAGTGAAAAGCATAAGGAAGCCTTTGAGAAGTTAAAGAAGAAATTATGTGAAGCACCAATTATTTCTTTGCCGGAAGGAGTTGAAGACTTCGCAGTTTATAGTGATGCATCTGGAGTTGTGTTAGGTTGTGTTCTAACCCAGCGGGATAAGGTGATAGCATATGCATCAAGACAACTGAAAGAGCATGAAGAGAACTACCCCACTCATGATTTGGAGTTGGCAGCGGTAGTATTCACCCTAATGATATAGAGGCATTATCTTTATGGCACAAAGTGCAAAATGTACACTGATCATTAGAGTCTCCAATATCTCTTTAATCAGAAGGAATTGAATATGAGGCAACGAAGCTGGCTAGAACTGCTTAAGGACTACGATTGTGAGATACTTTACCACCCCGGTAAAGCCAATGTTGTCGCTGATGCTCTCAGTCGGAAGGTAAACCTTGAAAAGAAAAGGCCAAGAGCATTGAGAATTGAAGTTGTCTCAACAATTATGGAGAGTATAAAGAAAGCTCAGGAAGAAGCTTCAGAGAAGAATGACCGAAAGGGAGAACGTTTGGGCAAAATGTTAGTGTTCGCCTGTTCGGTATAAACAGTCAAGGACTGAAGGTATTCCAAGATCGAATTTGGGTACCTAAGACAGGAGGAATAAGAGATCTTCTGTTGGAAGAAGCTCACAAGACCATGTACTCGATTCATCCCGGTAGCACTAAAATGTATAGGGATCTGAAACCCTACTGTTGGTGGCTGACGATGAAGCTCGATGTTGCAAAGTATGTGGCCGAGTGTGTGACATGTGCGGGAGTTAAAGCACAACATCAAAAACCATATGGGAGTTTAGAACCTTTACCTGTTCCCATGGGTAAATAGGAAGTCATCACCAAGGATTTTATGACTAAACTACCCAGAATGAAGAGCGGTCACGACATGAATTGGGTGGTCGTTGATCAGTTTACGAAAAGTGCACACTTCATAGAAGCCAATGAAAAATGGTCTATGGATAAACTTACTAATGCTTACGTGAAGGAGTAAGTAAGACTTCACGGTTTGCCTTTAACTATTGTATCGGATCATGACAGCCGTTTCACGTCGAGGTTTTGCAAAAGTCTACCAGAGGAATTGGGTACAGAATTGTGTCTGAGTACAGCTTACCATCTGCAAACCGATGGTCAGAGCGAACGAACGATTCAAACACTGGAGGATATGCTGAGAGCATGTACCCTGGAATTCCAAAGTAACAGGGATGAACATTTACCTTTGGTAGAATTTTCCTACAATAACAGTTTCCACTCGAGCATCAAGATGGCACCTTATCACGCTTTGTATGGTCAGAAGTATCGAACGCCTTCATGTTGGCTTGAAGCTGGAGAAAAGCAGTTTATGGGTCCTGAGATAGTCCATCAAACTAATGAAAAACTGAAAGTGATTAGGGAAAGGATGTTAGCAGCTCAGGATCGTCAAAAGAGCTACACTGACAAGAAAAGAAAATCGATAACATTCGAAGTTGGTGATTCGGTTTTGCTTAAATTCTCACCATGGAAGGGACTTATAAGATTTGGTAAAAAAGGAAAACTAAGTCCAAGGTTTATTGGACCATTTAAAGTTCTTCATAGGATTGGGAATCAAGCTTACAAGCTAGAACTACCAGAAGAACTAGATGGTATTCATAACACTTTCCATGTGTGTTATTTGAGGAAGTTTACGGGAGATGTTCCCGACATAATTCCAATTTCTGAATTAAGGCTGGATCAAAGCAAGAGGTTAATCGGAGAACCAGAGGCAATCGTTGACCGTAAGACTAAAAAACTGCGATGCAAGATGGTTGATTTAGTGCTTGTGCAATGGAAACATTCGAATGGGCCAAATATTACCTGGGAGACGGTGAGTGACATGATGAGTCGCTACCCGCATTTGTTTGCTGATGTGTGATTCCAGGGACGGAATCATCCTAAGGGGGGGAGAATTGTAATGCCCGTGTTTCTGGGCTAAAGCATTAATAATGGTGTAATAGTCTAGTTCAACCTTTGTAACTCATTTTTAAGTAATAAAGAGGAATTATGTGAATATTATGTGAATTATGAGCTTATTTGCTTAATTATTATGATTTAATTAATTAATAATAAAAATAAGCATTGAAAAGAAATATTAGATAAATCCGATATCTTTTAAAAAAGTTGTAGTGGCCTAAACAAGAATTCCGAAGATATAAAGAGCGCCGAAATCCGAGTTATAACAAAGAAGTTATGACCCGTCGAAGTTTCGCGATGGAACGGGCACATCACCGGGAAGCGTAAATAGTGAATTTACGATAAATTCTTTTTTAGTCTTAGCAATCTAAATGAAAGTCGTAGTGTTCGTTAAACCGAGAGCGTGTATAAAAAGAACACCCAAATCTGACTTCATATAAGGAAGTTATGATTTTTCTAAGTTTCAGCTTAGCATTAGACAACTAAAAACTCGAATTTTAGATCGAGTGATTTTTAGCCGACACATCCTAAATGAGAATCTAAGGTCTCATCAATAGTAGTACAACGGTAAAAATATAGACGAAAACGGACGTCGGATGAAGAAGTTATGAATTTTTAACGGATTTTCCTGTCCCGGTCTGTTAAAAATAATAATTTTAAAAATAAAGTCAAAATTAGCCGACGAAGTCTAAATAAAAGTTGTAGAATATATTCCCGCCTATGCGTTCATATAAAGAACGTCAAAAACGGAGCCCTTATGAGAAAGTTATGGATTTTAGAAGGTTTAGGTGCAATTTCCGAGAAATTCGCATGGATTGGAGCCGACCACGTCACCCTCGGCTCGCTGCTGAACCGTGTCCGAAGCAGCTGCATCATCTGATTCGTGGGGCGTCCAAGGAGCGACATGTGTCACATTCTTCTGAGTCCGAGCTTCGGTCCAATAGTTGTCCGACGCGTGTCGCATGCGTGGCTTGTCCGAAGCGAGCCACGTCTCGCCTACAAGCCTCTGACGCGCATCCGAGCCTCACTTCACATCCGAGCCACCTTCGATCCTCGCAACTGTCACGTGGCCTTCGCACCTGTTGCAACCTGCCCTCTCCGGTCCGAACCTCGGCCCAATAAAAGGGAGGCCTGCGAGATTTCCCGGCTAGAATTGGAGATTTGGCATTTTTCACCCCTAAATCAATATTTTAGCTATTTATACTTCCCCCAAAGCCCTGGTATCATACCAAACACCCAAAACACATACCGAAGTGCCCGAAGACCCGTAAAAATTTATCTTTTCAGTTTTGAAGCTCTAACCTCGCAAAGCTTGGTTTTTCATTAAAGCCCCCAGTTTTATCAGAAACAATCATTTTAAGAAACGAAGTGCTGTCCGGTTATCATTAAATCAAGTGAGTGTATAGTCACTTTCATCTTACACATAGATATGAAATATTTTATATAAATATGTGCTATGTGTATATATATTGATTGTTTATTTGAGATGGTTGTTGAATGAATGTTTTATATAAGTTTTAAAATGATTTAAACTGTATATATATATATTTTATCTACAAATATGTTGGGTATAACATGGGCAGATGAAATAGTGGGTGTGTGATAAAATGATGAGAGGCCTCGATCTTGTTGTTGTTCCAGTCATCTAGCGGAGTATGGATGACGACCACAGACTCTTCTAGACAGTCCAGTGGAACGCTAGCAGGCTCGCAACCTGTAGGTGTTTGTGGGATTGATGTTCACCGGTGTACTCTATCCCCCTCATGGTTTCCTTACAGGCATATATGGCTAAGGAATCCCCTTAGCAGTAAAGTCCATCCCGATGATAAAATCCTTAGATTAGGTCCCTTGTATAGGTGTTTAGGGACGTAAAGTGAGGATAACGGGAATGGGTAATCAGGGTTATCGTTGGTTGATGAAATTAATAAATTTATTGTTGGTCGATGAAATTAATAAATTTATTATTATTTATGGGTTGAAAACCCTATATGCTCACTAGGCTCCCAAGCCTGACCCACTCAGCTTTCTGTTTTACAAGTAGTCGACCCAGAGCATAATTTGGATGATGATGAGGGATTTTTGAATTATAGGCCAGTAGTTGTAAATAAATGTTGTAAGGCTTATAATGTACTGTTTATGCTTTTGATCTGTATCGAACATGACATCCCGAGTCTTATTAATGAATTACATTTCTACAGAAATGCGTTGATAAATCTTTATCATATTTTTATTTTGGGAACAAATTCCGCAACACTTTTATGTAAAATGTTACTCTGATTTTCAAACAAGCATAAACAAAATCGTTCATTTCTAGCCGTGAAAATGGGGATGTCACAGGATATGTGGACAAAACAACAGGAGGTACGTTACCTGTTGGAACTGCAAAGATAGTGGTTGTGTCAAAAGTCAGTGCCCAAAGCTCATTGCAGATAAAGGACAAAAGGAGATAAATATGTCATCATATTTTGAAGGTGACGTGATCATTTGTTTGGTTGAAAACTGAACATAATCTTGGGTATTAGATTTTGGTGCGTCATTTCATGTTAGTCATTCCAGAATATGTAATGCATAACTTCATGCATTATATAAGGGTAGGTCAGTTTGGCAGATAAAAATTATTTGGATATCATGGGTGTCAGAGATGTGGTTCTCAAGAAGACTCGTGGTACAAACTGGACTTTGAAGAATGTCAAGTTCATTCTAGACGTAAATTGGATGTTGATATCAGTTGTGTAGCTTGATAATGAAGGTTATCTTGTTACATTTGGTGATCAAAAGTTGAATGTGAAGAAAGAGAATTTGATCATTGCTAAGGGTTAGAAACCAAGGTACAATGTATATGGTGGAAGTTTTTGAAGATGAAGCATATGATGTTGAAGAATTTGGGACATCCACTCTATACCAGCAAAGATATATTCACATGAGTGAGTAAAGAATAAGGAAGCTTATATCTAAAGGGAGAATGCTAGATCTGCTGATTATAACAGATGCTTCTAAGCCATGTTCTATTGGTAGACAGAAGAAAGTCAGTTTTGTGAAGATAAGCAATCCACATAGGTCTGGGAAGTCAATTTCAAATCATTCTGATGTTTACAGTCCCACTTCATTTTCTTCAGTTGGAGGATCCTGGAATCATGCAAGACCTATCATTGGTCAAAGGATAGTAAAATGCTCAGGGAGTGTAAATCTAGAAAAAGTGAGAGTTCAGGTGATAATATTTATAAGGATGGAGGTGTAGGTGTTTCAAAGATCATACCTTCTTTTATCCAGAGGACCACCAAGCAAAGTGATATAGTAAGGTATTTTCCATCAATCAATAATTTGTTGATGTGGTAATATGGGTCAAAAGAAGAGGCCTTAAGGATGAACTCTATATAGTGGGTTAAGGCTGTGAATGACGAGTTAAGCGCATTGCAAAACAATTAGATATTTTAGGTTAAGGATGAGATAGATTATTGAAAAACTGTTAAAGGAAGATTGGTGGTCAAGGGAATCCAAAAATAAGAGAGAGGAAGATTCTCCCGATGGAAGAGATGACTATAATCAGTTCCATATTGAATGAATTGGCCTTTGATAATCCCTATCTAGAGCAGCTGGATGTGAATAGAATTGATCTTCTTGACGATAACTTGGAAGGAGACACCTGGAAGGCACAACCATAAAAGTGCTCTTATAGCTGGTAAGAAAAAGCTAGTGTTCGAGAAGAATGAAAACATGTATGGCATGAAGAAAATTTTTAAGCAGTGGTACTTAAAGTTTGATATCTTCATGAAGATGAGTTGGTTTAGAAGACGTGAGGTTGATCACAACTGCTATCGAAAAAGTTAAGCTCCTATTACATCATCCTGGTGTTGAATGTTGATGTCATTTTGATTAAATGTTCCGACACACAGAAGAGCAATGACCTTAAGATCTGGTTGACCAGAGAGTTCAAGATAATGAGCCATGGGACTGATATGCTAAATAAAGTCCTTAGTACGGTGCATTCGGCACATGAAGGTACTAAGTTGTTTACCATTGAAAACTTGAAGTTGGGCATGGATTTAGTTGCCCTTCTAAGATTTTAAGGAATAGGGTCGGTGTACAGAAACAGAGTGTGTGTGTGTGTATGGTTGAGAATGATGGAGATTTTGAATTGAAGGGTACACTAACTTGTTTAAGCCTTCAAGTGAGAGATTGTTAGGGTTTAAAGACTTGATAAAATTCAGTGCACCCTCTATATATTTCATTGGAGCATTTGGAATGTCAATGGAACACTTAGATATATGCGTGAGCATCTAGAATTAACATGGAGAACTTGGAGGCACATCGAACACCAAGAATCATTATGGAGCACTTAGAGGTACATGGAGCTTCGAGAATCAACATGGATCACTTGGAGGTACATGTACCATCAAGAACTAAAATGGAGCACTTTGAGGTACATGGTGTTGGATTAGGTGTCTAAGCCCATAACTATATTTGGTATGTACTTGACCCGATTGTAGCATGGTCCTTTTGGGTTGCCTTCATCAAAGCAACTTGACTAGATAAATAATGGAGAAAAATGATAAATGTGATTTATTAATATATTATGTGAATAGTATATTAAAATAAAAATCATATTATTTAATTGATATTGGTCAAGAATTAATTTAAAATTAATTTTGTGGTCAAAAGAGGTTAACTAAATTAAGGGGACTGATATTGTAATTATAAGATAATTGCAAAATAGGCTGAGGACCCCTATGGATAGGGGTGGATGAAATCTTATGGATAGCCCATAAGGATTTCGTCCATGATAAGGATTTTAGAAGGATCTTATGGGCTGCTTAGAGCCTAAGCAACCAGATTAGGTCTTTGACTGAAACCCAAATTCTTCAGCTATATAAGGAGCCCCTTGGGCACCTAACATCGGCTACCAGAAACCCTAGAAGGATCTTAGAGCCAATTTTGAGCCTCCAATCTCTCTCTCTATGTCTCTCATATTCTCCAACTTGCTTCTTGGTGTTTGTGATCGATTAGAGATATTACATTTGTGATACTAAATCTCTCAAAGGTTAAAATCAAGCTACATAACATTCTAACTTTGTTTTAGTTATGATTTTTTATTTTATGTATGCTAGATTAGGGTTTAAAAGCTTTGGATGATTATTGCATGAACAATTAGAAAAACTAGATCCAATGCTTTAGGGTTTGCATGTGCACCATAGGATTGTTGTTATGCTCAAAACTCATCAGTGGTATAAGAGCCTAGGCTGTTTTTTCTATTGTATTTGATACTATGCTTAATTGTTCGAAGCAAAAGTTTTTCAATTTTGCATCTGCCTGATGACCACGATGTGACATATCTTGCCACAACGTGGTAGCGAGTCCGAATGCATTTTTTCTGGATTATGTAAGATTGGATTTGGAGGATTACCATAATTGATTTTCCAATTAAAATTCGTTTTTATCTATTATGGTAATGCATATCTTAATCCAATTAGAAGATAACTGTCAACCCATAAGATAATTATTAGTTTATATGATAAAGATAATTATTTGTATTTTTGATTTGAATTATCTTGCCATAAAAGTAGATTAGGTGAAATTTTGTGATAAATATTAATTATATGATTATTTAATTATTTTTTCAAATTTGATCAAAAAGATATTTTGAAAAGCTTCAAAATTTTTCCTCAAGTTTTGGAATTTAAACTTTAATTAAAAAGATATATTTTTGAAAGATTTAAATTCTAAACCCTAGAGTTTTAAATGTTTAAAATTCAACCCTCATACTATTATAATATAATAAGATTAATAATTACATATATGTATAAGACGAGTCAGTCTAACCGTTAGTAGGCCTCATTCACGAAGCCGATCTATAAGGGGGGTATAAGAAAACAACCTATAAAATGGCGGTTGAATGGGTGTCCACTCTCACCCACTGCTTCCTTGATTGGTGGAGGGTCGTTAGCCGAACAGGTTGGATATGACAACTAATTCCTCATTAATAAGTATAATATAAAGTAACTAAAAGTTTTTCATAAATTCCCAAACTTAGTTACTTTAGGAAAAGTGTGAAAATGATGTTATTCCATTAAATTACACTTTGCACCTTTCCAAGTCGTTAGTGGGGCGTGTGTGGTTAATCGACACACTAATTTGGGACTAACAAGGGTGGCAAAGCGTAGCTCGATGTTTATCATAGATCAATGGAGCGTGTGTGGCTAACTGGCACATTGATTAGGTGGTAAATGACATCGAGAGTACCAAGTACATTTGCATGGTTATTCACACCTTCTTTGTGATCCTCGGTATCCCAGTCACAAACTTGAAGGGCATATCGAGATTTAAACATGCCATTGAAAAGTTCAGTGAATCTCAAATTAATCTTGGAATTTCAATTCATTTAAAACTTAAAATCCTTTTTCGTTTTTCATGGTGGAAATTGGTAAATCGTCATTTACCTACCTTCAAATTATTTGCAATTAGATTACAGCATCCCTCTTCTGAATTGTAAATAATTGTGTTGGGTCCTAGCCCTAATTTCTCATTTGGGTGTTAAATTGGGGATTGTTATCTAATCATAACTTTGTCTCTTTTCATTTTCAAATGTCTACTCCAAACAACAATGCTTCTGGATCAACCCGTTCTGGCTCATTCTCACTCATGAACTTGTGTGGGAAGGTGATATTTGATGGGTCCAACTTTAACAGTTGGATCCGCAACATTCGCATGGTCACCCGATACGAGGACAAGGAGTATGTTCTCGACAAGGAGTTGAAGGATATTGACCACAACACTGCTACTCCTGAGGAAATTGCTTCCTACGAAACTCATGAAAGAGATGCTATGAAGGTTCATTGCATCATGCTCGCAACAATGACTGTTGAACTCCAAAAGTCCTACGAGGACTTCTATCCATTCATTATGCACCAAGATTTGATGGATAGGTACCAACAAACTGCTAGGCAGGAAATGTACGAGATCATCATTGGAATGATCACTACTAAAATGAAGGATGGAGAGTCCATCACAGCCCACTTGCAGAAAATGAAAAGATTTGTGGACCGCTTGCTGAAGTTAAATGTCAACTTTGATGAGGAGCTGGCCATAGATATCATTCCACACTCGTTGCCTCCCTGTTATGACCAGTTTCGTATGACTTATCATATAAACAAGGAGGAGGTCACTCTAAGCAAGCTTTAAGGCCTGCTAAGGATTTTTGAGAGTAGTCTAAAAGGCAAATCTATTGCATCAACTCCTACTTCTGCTGCCCCTGTCTTAGCTATTGGGCAAGTGAAAAGAAAAAAGAGGAAGGCTCCTTCTAAGAGCCACAAGGGAAAGTCCCATGATGGAACCTCTTCTAGTGGAAGCAAAGCTGGTCTTGCAACTCCTTCTTCCAACCCGAAGGATACAGAGTGCTTCTACTGCCACAAAAAAGGGCATTGGAAGCCAAGCTGCCCGAAGTATCTATAAGACATCAAGGATGGGAAGATAAAACCCACCTTCGCAGGTATTTATACTATTAAATCTAATAACTCAATGCATGCTATGTCTTGGGTCCTCGATACAGGATGTGGTTTTCACATTTGTTCTGATTTGCAGGGTCTAAGAAGAAGTAGGGATGTGGAGCATGGGAAGATGAACTTAATCATGGGGAATAGAAAAGCGTCGCCTGTCACCAAGAATGGAGTTTATTCTTTAGGGCTTAGTAGTGGGTTAGGTTTAGAGTTGAATAATTGTTGCTACTCGTCATAAATGACACAAAACATTATTTTTTTTCATGGTTTGTATAAACAAGGTTTAATATTTTTGTTTAATAATGAAATTGGTTCTATTAATGCTTTCTTTAATGGTACTTTCTATTTTGAAATATTGCCTTGTAATGGAATATATGAAACTGTGATGATTGTAGACAACTTAGGAAATAATGTGTTGCATATCGGTTTGTCCAATGGTTTGGACAAAGCATGCTTGTGGCATTGTCGTCTTGGACATGTCAATAAGAAACATATAGCACAACTCCAAAAGGATGGAGCGGTTGATTCATTCGAACTTAAGGACGATGACACGTGCGAGTCTTGTTTACTTGGAAAGATGACCAAGTCACCCTTCACTGGTACTTGTGAAAGGGGTAAGGGTTTATTGGATCTCATACATACCAATGTATGTGAGCCCTTTAGATCCGCCACAAGGGATGCGAACTGCTTCTATGTGACTTTTACCGATGATTATAACAGATATGGCTATATCTACTTAATCAAGAACAAGTCAGAAACCTTTGAAAAGTTCAAAGAGTTTAAGCAAGAAGTGGAGAATCAGTTGGGCAGGAAAATTAAGATGCTCCGATCCGATCGAGGTGGTGAGTACCTTAGTATTGAATTCCACGACTACCTCAAGGAATGCGAGATTGTTTCGCAATTGACACGACCTAGGACACCGCAATTGAATGGTGTGGCTGAGAGGCGCAATCGAACCTTGTTGGACATGGTTCATTCCATGATGAGTCGAGCTTCGTTACCTATCTCATTCTGGGGGTATTCTTTAGAGGCAGCCACCCATATCCTTAATATAGTGCCAACAAAGAAAGTTTCCAAAACACCTCACGAGATATGGACAGGGAAAGTTCCCTCGTTGTCACATATCAAGGTTTGGGTGTGCGAGGCTTTCGTAAGATGAGAGACTCACGACAAAATTGAACCTCGTAGTGAGCGATGTATTTTCATCGGCTATCTGCAAAAGTTCTTTGGATATCTCTTCTATAGATCAAGTGACAATATTGTCTTCGTTGCGAGGAGAAGGGTTTTTTTAGAACAAGAGCTCATATGCCAAGAGGACAGTGGGAGACAAATTGATCTTGAAGAGCTTCAAGAATCAAGCGGTGAAAGAACCTCTAAAACTAGTGATCAACACGAGGAGGAAACTCCTATTGAGCCGGTTGACGGATCCTTACCTCTTAGATGTTCCAATAGAGTTAGTGTTTCACCTATGTTGTATGGTTTCCATATAACAAGTAAGGGTGATACATTTATTAGTGATAGCACACTAGTAAATTTAGATGAACCTAACAACTACAAGGAAGCCATGATAGGCCCGGACTCTGCAAAATTGAAAGAGGCTATGGACATCGAGATTCAGTCCATGTATGACAATCAAGTTAGGAACTTGGTTGACAATGTACCAGGTCGTAAGACGATCAGGTGCAATTGGATATTCAAGAAGAAGAAGGACATGGATGGGATAGTACACACGTATAAGGCACGGTTGGTTGCGAAAGGCTTTACTCAAACTCCTAGAGTTGACTATGACGAGACCTTCTCACCAGTAGCGAAGATTAAATCTACAAGGCTTCTGCTAGCCATAGCTGCATTTCATGATTATGAAATATGGTAGATGGATGTCAAAACCGCTTTCCTTAATGGGAAGTGGCTGAGGATGTTTACATGAGTCAGACAGAGGGTTTTGTAGATGCAAAGCACCCTAATAGAGTGTGTAAGCTTGAGAAATCCATCTATGGATTAAACAAGTGTCTCGCAAATGGAATCTTTGTTTCAATGAGAAGGTCAAAGAGTTTGGTTTTTCGAGAAGCGAGGATGAGTCCTGCATATATGTCAAAGCTAGTCGGAGTATAGTTAGCTTCCTCGTATTGTATGTAGATGAAATACTACTCATAGGAAATGACATCCCAACCTTGCAGGAGGTTAAGTCCTGGCTTGGGAAGTGTTTCGCTATGAAGGACCTCGGAGAAGCTACTTATATTCTAAGGATAAGGATATTGAGAAATAGGAGTAAAAGACTAATAGGACATAGTCAAAGTACTTACTTGGACAGAGTGCTGAAATATTTTAGCATGGAGAATTCCAAGAAAGGGGAGCTACCATTCCAAAGAAATACCAAGTTGAGTAAGACTCAAAGCCCGAGTACCAAAGCTGAGATAGAAGAGATGAGCCGAGTACCTTATGCTTCTGTAGTTGGATCAATCATGTATGCTATGATGTGTACTCGCCCTGATGTGGCCTTTGCTTTGAGCATGGGTAGCAAATATCAAGGGAATCCTGGTTGAGCTCATTGGACTGCAGTAAAAAACATTCTTAAATACCTGCGAAGGACTAAGGATTGGTTCCTTATCCTTAGTGGGAGTGATGACTTGAGAGTGCGAGGGTATAGTGATGCCATTTTTCAGACAGACCGAGATAATTTCCGCTCTTAGTCGGGCTGCATGTTTACCCTACATGGAGGAGCAATGACTTGGAAAAATCCCAAGCAAGAGATCATAGCTGATTCAATGTGCGTATCAGAGTACATAGCAGCAAATGCAGCGTCAAAGGAGGAAATATGGCGAAAGAACTTCATCGTAGACCTTGGAGTTGTACTTTCCATAAAGGAGCCTATGGGGATTTTCTGTGATAACTAAGGCGTGCTTGCCTTAACCAAGGAACTGAGGGATTATTGCAAACCCATGCATATCGACAGAAAATATCATTTCATTAGACTTTGGGTAGAAGAGGGACTCCTCTTAGTGAATAGGGTATCGTTAGAGGAGAAACCAACAGATCCCCTTACAAAGGGACTGAGTAGTGTTAAGCATTTACAGCATGCTAGGAGTGTTGGGCTGAAGGACGATATTAGTTATTGTGATCAGATGGCTTTGAGAAACTTGTAATAGATAATTTGTAATTAACATTTGATGATTAAATGAAGGAGTATTATTTATAAGTAATGTTATTGTATTGTGTTAATTATTTACTATTATTGCACTTTGTATGTTTTGACTTCCTAAATAATAAGATTATTTAAACTATCCATAGTCGATCATACGTTGGAAGTAAGTATGAATCAAGACTATCATGAATTGGCTTGTAGATTGTCTAAAGCATTTAGACATAACAAAGGTTTGTTGCAACATTCATGAGTGCTTCAGAAATAAGATTTGAGTATTGGATTAAACCCGTGCTCACATGAATCACTTCATGGAATTTAATCACGAGTGATTGTGAGACGAAAATATCATATAGTCTTACACCTAGATATATGAGTTGTTGTTTACGAGTTAATTGTGCATTGATAATGCGTAAACACATCAGTAACTTGATGTTATAAAATGTATTGTTGTGTACGATTTGATGAGTAAATAGTACAAGCATATAAGTCGAAGTTTTTTGTTCCTTTTATCCTACGAGTTTAAAAGCGATATCTTGGGCCCCTAGATGATTTTGTTTGACTTATGTGTCGGGCCCGGTTAGGACTAAGTTGATGTGTTCAATTAAGTTCTATGTCAGACAAATCAGAGATCGAGAAAAAAATTGTTGGGCAATAAGTATGACTATGTTCCATGTAATTATCCACACAATATCTTGAGAACGGAGGACTATACGATCCCTTATCTAAAGGACGAGTTACTAATAAGATTAGAGTTGACAACGGCTTTTGAGAGCTACGATTGCTGATCGAATTTTGAAGTCGTACTTACATATATAATTATTAGACTTATCCAAGCGGGGGACTGTTGGATTAGGTGTCTGGGACCATAACTATATTTGTTATGTACTTGACCCGATTGTAGCATGGTCCTTTTGGGTTGCCTTCACCAAAGCAACTTGATTGGATGAATAATAGAGAAAGGGGATAAATATGATTTATTAATATATTATGTGAATAATATATTAAAAAGATAAATCATATTATTTAATTGATATTGGTCAAGAATTAATTTTGTGGTCAAAAGAGGTTATTTAAATTAAGGGGACTAATATTGTAATTATAAGATAATTCCAAAACGGGCTGAGGACCCCTATGGATAGGGGTCGTGTAACACCGTAAATTTCAAAACAATTTTTCTTTTGAAAAATTATAATTCTCAGTACATATTTCACAAAACATCATTATTAGATCACAAAAACATAGCTCTATGTTTAATAAAATGATAATCCAGGATCCTCTTAACTCTTTCTCTGGTGTGTACAATCAAGCCGGTGCCGTCCCGCGATTCAAATAAGAAAACCTGAAACACATAACACATAACACGATAAGCACGAAGCTTAGTGAGTTCCCCAAAATATCACACACAACACATATTAGCCACTCGAGGCTATAACTTTGTTTGACCCTCTAGTCAATGTGTCTCAGCGGGACCCTCCAATCCCATAACTCTGTGGGCCCTCTGGCCCTAACTCTGTGGACCTTCCGGTCCTAAATCTGAAAACTCTGGTACATACATGTCATAAATCACATAGAAATCACATCATGCAAAAGCATACAAAACACTCTGTCAAATAACTCTAATTACCACTCTAGGTAAAGTATAGTGAGAAGACTTACCTCGGATGAAGAACAGCTCCTATAATCACTGCTGCTACGTACCGAACTCTAACTCTGTACCAAACCCACAATCAATCCCAATTAGGAGCTAAGTCCAACCTCTCACTCATTGGGTCTAAAGATAGACCACCTAACAGCCCATTAATACCCTAAGCCCTTTGGGCCCACCAAAGCCCAATAATAAATGGGCCCTCACACGACCCAATTCCCAACCAAAAAGGCAAGCCCAAACCAAGGGCCCCAAAGCACATATATACACTCTGCTGGTCCAAGACTCTATGCATGAAGCCCAAACTCCAGGCCCAACACTTAAGGCCCAAAACATCACTTAGCCTAAAAGCCCACTGAGGGGTTACGCGAGGCGTACCTCCTTTGGTACGCTCAGCGTACTCAAGCATGCACAATCCTGATCGGGGACCTCAGCCCCGTACGCGGGGCGTACTAGGATTAAGGTGGGCGTACTCTCAGTTTTGCTTAAATCAATTTATGGGTCTTAACCCGTTAAGACCTTAACTCATATCTTGGATCTGGACTTCCTAACATCTCCTACTCCATAAAGTTATCGAGTTTAAGCCTTTGCATGGCTGATAAGGTCACAACACACAAAAACTCTTACTTTCTTAACCCAAAATGCTCATAACCCATGCATGGGTAGATTCACATGATCAAGACCTTATTTTTATGGTTCTCCACCACTAGAAACACTTAAAAGGACTGGTTATTAAGCTCTGGAGTGCATCAACTCATAAAGCCTTAAGCTTGGGACCAAAAACCCTAAAATGGACCCTAATATGCACAAAACAAAAAGAGAGGGAAAACTTGGAGCTTTATACCTTCAAATGGTGCTCTAGCCCCAACAAAGCTCATATCCACAGCCTGCTCTTCAACTTAACTTCCTTCCATGCTCCTTCTTAACTCTTAAAAGTCCACAAGAACACAAACAAGCTCACCATGGCCACCACAAGCTTCAAGAACGCATATTAGGGTTTGAGAGGGTTTAATAACTGAGGAAGGTAGCCAGAAATGAGACCATCTCTTTCTTTTTATAAGGACACTTCACTTAATTAGTGTTTCCTTCTGTGCCTAGTACGCCCAGCGTACTAGGTGGCTCTTACTTAAGAAACACGCGCATCTGTACACTAAGCGTACACATACGTATGCCCAGCGTACTTTGCTGCCACACTTCTCCACTTTAGGGAATCATCTTGCCAAATCTTCAAACTTCCATAAATTCTTTGATATAACTCCGATTCCAAATATCCTTATACCTACGGAAAGATGATGAGATGCTTTACGATTCTAGAAACTCCCTACAACCCGAGACTTCCTGATGCCCGACTCGTGGCCCACGAACCCTAATCATGGACCATCCGAATTAGGATGTTACAGGTCGACGAAATCTTATGGATAGCCCATAAGGATTTCGTCCATGATAAGGATTCTAGAAGGATCTTATGGGCTTCTTAGAGCCTAAGCAACCGGATCAGGTCTTTGACTGAAACCCTAATTCTTCAGCTATATAAGGAACCCCTTGGGCACCTAAAATCGGCTACCAGAAACCCTAGAAGGATCTTAGAGTCGATTTTGAGCCTCCTCTCTCTCTCTCTCTCATTGATATGTGTATTTTATATATTTATGTATAACATATCTTAATATTTTAGCATTTATTATTATTATTATTTAGAACTAAAATATACTTAATATGTTTTGAAATATTTAATTACAGTTAAAATGGGAGATGGAATGCAAAAGAAAGAGAATGGAGCTGAAAAGATGCAAAAAGGATATTGCTGGCAGATTGACCCCTCTTCAGTGTTTCGGGTATATCCAATGCCCTACAAGTCCACTTGACGAGATTCAAAATGTTCTGAAAACTAGACGAAATTTCCTACGACTTATGTGAGAGGGACTTTTGGCTAATTCGACACTTATCTTATCCAAAATCGGCCTTGAAGATGAAGCATAAAAGCTGGACGGAAATTCCCTCCAAGTTACTTATTCCCCAAGCACCACTTTCCTTATCTTTATTTGCTTAATCCCTAAGCCACATTAGTTTCCTTATTCCAATCCAACTCTAATATTCCATATAATTCCATCTCCGTCAACTATAAATACCCCATATCATTCCACCAGTTTCATAATCTATGATATTCCACTTCGACTTGTGCAACAAGAAAACTTCATAGTTGCCGTTTTAAGGGTCTAGGAGGCGGCCGGAAGGCCGTTAAGCTAACGGGAGCGGAGATCGGAAGGATTGGAGAGCGGATACATGTCGGTAATCATATGGGTTGTTAACGTGACCATGTTTAGCATTCCATTGTGTTACTATTTTGTATTTAGTTTCTGATTTAGGTGTAAAAACCTTTTACTTTGCGTTTATGATTGAATGAAACTTTGATTATTAGACTAATTCCTATATTAAATTGTTTGTTTGTGTTTAATTTATCTTGCCAAGCTTGTTAGAAGATCCTTACGTATTAATGATAATTATTTGCTGTTAATTATTAAGTAAATTGAGTTGTATGAACATCTGCTTGATTGTTTGTTGCTTATGATTTTGATAACCATCGAGATTATAAGTCTAAGAATAACGAATGTGAAACTAGGATTAACTTAGGAATAAGTAAGTTAATGTGTGAGCCTTGTTTGATGACCATCAACAACAGTTTAAATTGAATTAGTAATTTGATTAACTATATTTACAAGTCTTGCTTGATACGAACTGAACACTAGGAAGCATGTTAGTTTAATCAACTGATAACTATTTGAATTGACTTGTTTGCTACAGGATTAGTTGTAGTGAACGCGAATCTAATCATTTTAGGAATCGGTGAACATAAATAAATGAATTTATGTATGCAATTGTCTATATTTTTAAGGTGTAATTTATCTAAATCAAAGTACCTGAAGAGATTTGTTTTCCTGTTAGTTTATCGAAAGTTGTTAATTAATTGTTAGTTTGAGATTTATTAAACTATTTCTTTATTCTTTCATGTGACCTGTAAACTATAATCAAATATTTTAAATTAATTCACCACCGTTCGCTGTGATCGACACCCGACTTACCTAAGCTATACTGTAATCTGACTAGGTACACTGCCTATAAGTGCATAGTTAGTCTAAGTTTGTTAGGTCATAAATATTAAAATTAGTGGGTACTTTTGTGCACATCAAGTTTTTGGCGCCATTGCCGGGGAACGGCTTTCAATTAATTTAGTTTATTTGATTATTCGTTATTTGTTTTTAGTTAGTTTTTTTTTTTTTTTTTTTTTTTTTTTTTTTTTTTTTAGTTTTATTTTCGTTGATATCATTTCACTTGTCGGGAAGGTTTTTGTTGCTATGTGCAGGAATTCGTGATCATACACGTTGTTTGGTTTTACTTTTTGCATGGGTTTCGAGATTGCAAGCGATTAGGGAATTCTTGACTTGTTTAGTCTACTACTTTGGGTGATTTGTCCAACTCAATCCATGAGGCGTAGTATAGCAAGGCGTATCGAGGTGGTTAAGTGGAAGACCGAACTCTTGCTACTCTTGACTAGTTGGGTCGATTCTTGTTCTACTTTTTAGTTAATGGTGCAAAGAAAACAAAGGAAATAGTCTGACAGGTCCCGAAAGTTTTTGTTTTCACAAACCACCTCTTGCATGCAAGGGATTTAATCAACAATTGTAGCTTGATTTCGACGAAGACGAGTGATTGTGATATCCTTTTTAGTTATTTTGTTTTTTTTAGTTATTTTGATTTTTTTAGTTATTTTAGTGAGTTTTTATTTTTATTTTTAGTTTGTTTAAATTTTGTTTTCCATGTTGATGCTCTTGATGTTTCAGGTCTTTGCAAAACTTTTACCCTTCAGATGCTTTCAAAAATTTCAATAATTAAGGTCGAATGTTGATTTGTCACGAGAGAAAAAACCATGTGAGAGTTTGAAGTTGACACTTGAGAGCCATGACTTTCAATAAGTGTGGGGTGCGCGTCGATATTTGGAGGGATTATTATTTCGAAGAGTGGTGTTTCTAACTATACATTGATTCCCATGGCATGGATGAGCTGTTCCCACACCATGGAGTTTTATTTTGACACAATGTAGAAGTATCATCCCGGCTGCCATGACATGGTTGACACTTTCCTATGTCGTGGGAGAGTTTTTCATCACGAGAGGCGGCTGCTATTCTACATACCACGATGTGACCACCATTTACTACGTCGTGGCCATGCTATTATTCGCGATATGGATTTTTCCTCACTCGACGACACGACGTGGTTGACACTTTCCCACGTCATGGTCACTATATATTACTTTAGCTTGCAATCGTTTGTACCACATTTCAGAAGTCAATGTTCTTTTGTATTTTCCGGCACATTCAGAAGCAGCAGTTCCAGTTTCTAGTCTTCCAGCAATTTTCAGAGCAGCTTTTAGCAGCCCCATTCGATCTCGTCACTACTACCCCAGGGGAGTCTGTTCCTTTTTCTTCGTTTTTATTATTTTTATGAGCTTAATTAGTTTTATGCATACAATGAGGGCATTGTATTAAATAAGTGTGGGGTAGGGGGTCGGAAAAAGAAAATTAAAAATTACTAGATTAGGAAAATTTAAAAAAATTTATAAACTTGAAATAATAGTTTAATTTAAGAAAATCTAGTGACAATTTAAAATTTTGCTAATATTGTATGTGATGATCCAATGAGAACCCAAATGTTTACCTGAGCCAACACATGTTATAGTGTATTTGTGGCTTCCCATTTCCTAGTGAAAAGTCATGAGATATGAAAGGTAATCTGGTAGTTTATATGACATAATATGTTTTGCAGCCTAAACCAGAAATCTATCCAGGAGAGCTTATGTAGTCATTGCACTTAGACTAATACCTTAACCAATAAGGGTTGAAGTTAAGCTCCTTGCTTAAGCATGTAGGGTATGAGCGAAAAAAGTGAGATATAGAAAAAAGAGAGAGAAATTACAAAAAAAATTTGTTTGAATTTTGGAGCTATAAAAGTATGAAGATCAGAAGATCAAAATTCTGAAGAAATCCAAAAAGTTGAAGATACCAAAAATCAAACAATATGTGGTGAATTCAATGAAAGCAAATATCAAATATTCGAAGAAGTGACGAATTCAAAGAGCTCCATTCTGGTATCAAAGTTGTAATTTCTAGAATTTATGTATGCTTGGTAGTTTAACCAAAAATACCTTGAGGTTAAGAAAGATATCTGAGGATTGATTCGGAGGGTTGCAAAAATGAATGTCGTATAAGCTAAGGGGTGAAGGTTCATAAAGATTGTGAGTATTTAGGAGTGGGAAGTTCTTAGGAATTATAGACACAAATACATGCATTGCGGTCTTGGGATAATGGATGAGTTTGAAATGGATTATTCTATGCGATATTGGTGAAATAATAAAAGTCAGTTTGCTTGGGGGCAAACAAAGGCTAAGTGTGGGGTATTTTGATATGTGTATTTTTATATATTTATGTATAACATATCTTAATATTTTAGCCTTTATTATTATTATTTAGAACTAAAATATACTTAATATGCTTTGAAATATTTAATTATAGTTAAAATGGGAGATGGGATGCAAAAGAAAGAGAATGGAGCTGAAAAGATGCAAAAAGGATATTGCTGGCAGATTGACCCCTCTTCAGTGTTTCGGGTATATCCGATGCCCTACAAGTCCACTTGACGAGATTCAAAATGTTCTGAAAACTAGACGAAAATTCCTACGACTTATGTGAGAGGGACTTTTGGCTAATTCGACACTTATCTTATCCAAAATCGGCCTTGAAGATGAAACATAAAAGCTGGACGGAAATTCCCTCCAAGTTACTTATTCCCCAAGCACCACTTTCCTTATCTTTATTTGCTTAATCCCTAAGCCACATTAGTTTCCTTATTCCAATCCAACTCTAATATTCCATATAATTCCATCTCCATCAACTATAAATACCCCATATCATTCCACCAGTTTCATAATCTATGATATTCCACTTCGACTTGTGCAACAAGAAAACTTCATAGTTGCCGTTTTAAGGGTCTAGGAGGCGGCCGGAAGGCCGTTAAGCTAACGGGAGCGGAGATCGGAAGGATTGGAGAGCGGATACATGTCGGTAATCATATGGGTTGTTAACGTGACCATGTTTAGCATTCCATTGTGTTACTATTTTGTATTTAGTTTCTGATTTAGGTGTAAAAACCTTTTACTTTGCGTTTATGATTGAATGAAACTTTGATTATTAGACTAATTCCTATATTAAATTGTTTGTTTGTGTTTAATTTATCTTGCCAAGCTTGTTAGAAGATCCTTACGTATTAATGATAATTATTTGCTGTTAATTATTAAGTAAATTGAGTTGTATGAACATCTGCTTGATTGTTTGTTGCTTATGATTTTGATAACCATCGAGATTATAAGTCTAAGAATAACGAATGTGAAACTAGGATTAACTTAGGAATAAGTAAGTTAATGTGTGAGCCTTGTTTGATGACCATCAACAACAGTTTAAATTGAATTAGTAATTTGATTAACTATATTTACAAGTCTTGCTTGATACGAACTGAACACTAGGAAGCATGTTAGTTTAATCAACTGATAACTATTTGAATTGACTTGTTTGCTACAGGATTAGTTGTAGTGAACGCGAATCTAATCATTTTAGGAATCGGTGAACATAAATAAATGAATTTATGTATGCAATTGTCTATATTTTTAAGGTGTAATTTATCTAAATCAAAGTACCTGAAGAGATTTGTTTTCCTGTTAGTTTATCGAAAGTTGTTAATTAATTGTTAATTTGAGATTTATTAAACTATTTCTTTATTCTTTCATGTGACCTGTAACCTATAATCAAATATTTTAAATTAATTCACCACCGTTCGCTGTGATCGACACCCGACTTACCTAAGCTATACTGTAATCTGACTAGGTACACTGCCTATAAGTGCATAGTTAGTCTAAGTTTGTTAGGTCATAAATATTAAAATTAGTGGGTACTTTTGTGCACATCACTCATATTGTCCAACTTGCTTCTTGGTGTTTGTGATCAATTAGAGGTACTAAAGCTCTCAAAGGTTAAATATCAAGCTACAATTGAAAGGTATCATCCTAACTTTGTTTTAGTTATGATTTTCGATTTTATGTGTGCTAGATTAGGGTTTACAAGCTTTGGATTATTATTACATGTACAATTAGAAAAACTAGATCCAAAGCTTTAGGGTTTTCACGTGCACCATAAGATTGTTGTTATGCTCAAAACCCATCACATGGAGCACTTGTAGGTACACAGAGCATCAAGAATTAACATGGAGCATTTGGATTTGGAATGGAGCATCAAGAAGAAGAATGGAGCATTAGTGATGCACTATACATGATGATGTACCACTATTACACAAGGTGTGCCTCCTTTTGCACAAGGTGCACCATCTTTGATCAATACGCGCTACTTTGGTGCAAGGTGCTCCACCATTGTGTGCCTTGACGTGTTCCAAAATTGTTGAGGTGTTGTTAATGATCAAGAAGCAATTATGTAACACGTATGTCTTTTGTTAATGCCTTTCGTAAAAGAATCCATATTTGCGGTCGAAAATAATATAATAATTATAATTAATAAATAAATAATGGTTTCTTCATATGTGATATATGTTTGTATAAATGTTATTTGTATATATTAAATAATATAAGTTATATGGATAAATATTATGGTGATATAATATATGTATAAAACCCCATTATAAACTTAACAAATTATGTTAAATGAAGTATATAATTAACAGATTATTTTGAATAAATAATCTATATGAAAGTTAGCAATCGTGATTACGAACCTGTGAGTATAAAGAACGCCAAAATTTAACATCCTATGAAGAAGTTATCATTTTTCAAAGTTTTGCGTTTGACATAGTACGCTAATATTTGCAATAAAATACGAAAAAAAAAATATATTGCTTGTTAGAAAAAGTAATGTAAAGAAGAGTTGATGTCTACGTAATTATGAAACCATAGATATAAACAAATCGAGAACATAATTTGTATTAAGAAGTTATGAATTTCACAAAATCTTTCGATGTATAATCATTATAAAATATAAAGTGAAAACAGATTGTGAATTAGTTGTTATGATGTAAAGGAAAGTTGTATTACTCATAAATAGGAATATGTGGATATAAAGAACATCGAAAACAGAGCTTGTATGCAAAAGTTACGATTTATGGAAGAAAAAAAAATTTTACCTCATAAATCAAGAGATCTCCTAAACTCGGGATGAACATGGAAGCACCAAAGGCCACCATGTGGTAGCTAGAGACACTAATTCCTCAACTAACTAGATGTTGGTGTAACATCCCAAGATTTTGCAGGTATTTCTGAACCCTCTTGTATCATTACTTTGTCATTTATCGTCCTTGGGGTTGGAAGTGAATATCCAAGATAAGTTTAAGGACCAAGGTTGCAACATTGGGTCAAGAAGAAGTACGTTGCGAGTACATAAGAATGTGCTAAGCGTACTGAGGTCTGCCTTAGTACGCTGCGCGTACAGTTGTGTACACTAGGCGTGCTAATGTCAGGGTGAAAGGCTATATAAGTAACATTATGAGCACCTAACCTTCCCTTACCTCAGCCTACATTGCTTAGAGTCGTCTTCCCCAAACCCTAGCCTTTCCTTAGAGTGTTTAAGCTTATTGAGTGTTTCTTGAGTGCTTTAAGAAGAAGGTATTGCATCAAAGAGTTGGAGAAGAAGATCAAGCTGGTAGATCTGAAGTTAGCTTGTGCCCTAGAAGCTCCAGTAGGTAAAAAGCTCCACACTTTATGCATATATGTATAGATCTTGCCATTTTGCTTTAAAAGAACCATTTCTTGTCCCAAAAATCCATAAGATGGTGCTTGATGTGATTTGGACGAAAAGAATTGTCCTAGACTCTTGAAGGGACTTTGAGTGATAAAAATGTGGTCCCGTTAGCTAAATGTGTCCCATGCATGGAATAAGAAGGTCTTAATGGATTAAGACCAAGTATTAAGAGCTTTATGGACGTCCAAAGTGATAAAGTTCATGACTTTATGGGTCCTAGGCATGTTAGGTCACTGGATCTGAAGTTTGGGTCATTAAGCACTTAATAAGATTTTGGCAAAACGTCGAATACGCCCAACGTAAATCCGGTACGCCCAGCGTACTGGTTCAACCACCCCGATGGTGGTTAACATCTGGACAAGTATGCCCTGTGTACCAGAGGAGTACGCTCTGCGTACGTCCTCTATTGGGCCTTTGATAAATGGGCTTCGGGTTTTGGTCTGTTTATGGACTAATTGGATTTGGGCCTTTGCTGTACTTTATGAAAAAGATGTTTTGGGCTAATTTGTGATAACGGATCATGGGATTAGGCCCAATTAGGGAGTTGGTCCCAATTTGGTAAATTGGGCCAATAATGGGCTTTATATAAGGACTTTCAAGTTAAGGAATTGGTATTGGGCCTTGGCCCAATAAAGATAATGGACTTAATGAGTTGTGTGGACACTTAGTCAAGAAGGTTTCTTTGGGTATTAACTTAGTATTTATTTTCTAATAGTTTGGGATTCCCGGTGAGATAGTAGATAGATATTTACAGTACTTCGACACAACTTGCGAGGTGAGTTATCCTCACTATACTCAAGGGTCTAAGGCACCAAGGTCGGCCCTTTGGATTGTTATCGGGTTATGTTATGCTAGTATGATCTGTTAGATCAGTATCCTGGTAGATAGGATGGTATTGTGTGTTATGTGGCTATGATCTATTAGATCGGTTTGTTTGTCTATAGACTGTTATGTGATTATCTGTTATATATGCACAGGTTTTTTTGGCGGTTAAGGGTTATCTGCTTTGTGCGAAAGCCAATAGACCTGGGAATTCCAACCTGTTGGTTGTGGGTCGTGAGTATTCCATCCCGAGGATGATTCGACTCATAGTATGTGGTCATTCCAACCCATTGGTTTCGGGCCTGGGGTATTCCATCCCGAAGATGATTGGACCCATAGTATGTTGGCATTCCAACCTGTTGGTTGTGGGCCTGGGGTATTCCAACCTGATCGTTAACTAGACCCATAGTATGTTGTTTATGATTATATGTAATATAGTTGTGGTTATGGGTATTTTGCGGGAACTCACAAAGCTTTCAGGCTTATAGTTTCAGTTTATTGTTTCAGGTACATCAGGGGATTGCAGCAAGGCAAAGGCGTGATCGTACAACTCCTCATGTTTTGTTTATGTTTCTGGAAAAACTCTGATATTATACATTTTGAAAACAAGTTGTAATGATCTAATGGTTTTGAAATGTTTTTAAAAGTTCAAATTTGGCATGATTTTTATGGGTGTTACAGTTGGCATGGTACCACCAGGAGTACGCCGTGTATCATTCGGAGAGTTTAATGTGGGCCCTAGCATGGAGGATTGGGCCCTTGCGTTCCTAGAGGCCCACGATCATGTGACTAAAGGGGCTTCACGGAAATGGCCATAACTTTTGGCTACAGATCTCCGTTTTGGGCCTACAACCAGTCAAATCGAGGCTTGGAGCAAGGAGCACGTCTAGATAAGTTCTCAAAGGGGACTTCCCCATTTTTGACTCTAGAAATTGCTTTCTAAATGGAGTTATGAACAATTTTGTTTTTTTCCTTAATTTTTGGGTTTGTATTTAGCCCATGGACTTTTAGGGTTCCATTTTAATTTCTTCTTCTTATTTAACTGTTTTTGGATGGTCGATCATCAATTTTATGAACTTTCATTTTCTCCCAAAATTTTGTGCGTGTTAACCCATATTTTGAAGTTAATCCCACGGTATTCGTAGAATCAACGTGGTTTTGAAGAGATTGACTTGGTTATTATTTTCGAATCAACAGGTTCAATCTTGTTTATATCTATTTGTTTTGTACGCCGTATTAGAGTCTCCCTTTCCCCGCCAAACAAGCATCAATGTGTCAAAGGAGAATCCGCCACGCGGGCAGGGCTAGTTATGATGTGCTTTTCAAGATTTGCTATTAATATCCTCATTTTTCTACACATTCTTCACACCATTCTCTCTGAACTTTTCTGATACCCTTGGGATTTGACTTTCTATGCTTTTGAGGAATTCTTAGTGAGGCGCCATAGCATAGAGGAAGTATTTGGCGTCGATGTTCTGTCCATGAAGTTTCCGAATTTTCGCTAGATAACCTATAAGTTAAATTGTATTGATATGTTGTTAAGTGTAACTTATATTCATGTTTATTGTTGTTGTTATGAGCCTATGAATAAGATTTATCAGTAATTGTTGAAACAATGTCATAGATGTTTTAAACAAATATATTATCACTATTTGGTTTCACGAATGGGTAGCACAAGGAAGTATGGTTGAATCGACAAGGAAACAACCTAAGGGTCAATGCCTCTAAGTGTATGGTACACACTAGTCAAAAAATAGAAAATAATAATAGGGTGATTTTTTGTTTATTAATTAAAACTAGAAATTGTAGTGAAATAAAATAAATAAAATTCAGTAATGAAAAGCATTCCATTTCTGCTACGATTTTCCTAATTATGCAATCAATCCAGATGTGGTTATTTAAGATGTATTATATATGTCGGTACTGAAAACTATTGAGAAGCGTTAGTAAGTCTCTTTTACTTAATTAACCAAAACAAACTATTCAGATAATTCTAACTTTTTCCTAACCTAATTAAACAAGTTCTTAATGAAGTTAGAAAAGCAGCATTATGATCTATGTAAAATTCCTAACAATATTCAATACTTCTCACAAGCTCGGAAGCGTAAAAATATGTGATTTTCAGTTTATATCAAAATTAAATCCTGACACAGAATCAATCTAATACCAATTATTTATTACCATCTTATTAACATAGTTACAAATTTTAAAAAATGATTAACTGGAATGATTTAATTCTAAGCAACATTATAAGCACTTAACCTTCCCTTACCTCAGCCTCCACTGCTTAGAGTCGTCTTTCCCTAACCTTAGCCTTTCCTTTGAGTGTTTGAGCTTATTGAGTGCTTTAAGAAGAAGGTATTGCATCAAAGAACCATTTCTTGTCCCAAAAGCCATAAAATGGTGCATGGATAAGAAGATCAAGCTGGTAGATCTGAAGTTATCTTGTGACTTAGAAGCTCCAGAAGGTAAAAAGGTCCAAACTTTATGCATATATGTATAGATCTTTCCATTTTTTGCTTTAAAAGAAACATTTCTTGTCCCAAAAGCCATAAAATGGTGCATGATGTGATTTGGACGAAAAGAACTGTCCTTCTAGACTCTTGAAGGGACTTTGAGTGATAAAACCTCCCATCAGCTAAATGTGCCCCATGCATGGAATAAGAAGGTCTTAATGGATTAATACCAAGTAATAAGAGCTTTCTAGACGTCCAAAGTGATAAACTTCATGAATTTATGGGTCCTAGGCATGTTAGGTCACCGGATCTGAAGTTGGGGCTTAAGTGCTTAAGCCATTAAGCACTTAATAAGATTTTAGCAAAACATCGTGTATGCCTAGCGTAAATCCAGTACACCCAGCATACTGGGTCAACCACCCTAATGGTGGTCAACATCTGGACGAGTACGCCCCGCGTACCAGAGGAGTACGCCCCGTGTACGTCCTCTGCTGGGCCTTTGACAATGGGCTTTGGGTTTTGGGTTGTTTATTGATTAATTGCATTTGGGCCTTTGCTGGACTTTATAAATAAGATCTTTTGGGACAAGTTGTGATAATGGATCATGGGATTAGGCTCAATTAGGGAGTTGCGCCCAATTTGGTAAATTAGGCCAATAATGAGCTTTACATAGGGACTTTCAGGTTAAGGAATTGGTATTGGGCCTTGGCCCAATAAAGAGAATGGACTTAATGAGTTGTGTGGATACTTAGTCAAGAAGGTTATTTTGGGTATTAACTTAGTATATATTTTGTAATAGTTCGGGATTCCGAGTGAGATAGTAGTCAGCGATTCACAGTACTTCGGCACAACTTGCGAGGTGAGTTATCCTCACTATATTCAAGGGTTTAAGGCACCAAGGCCGGCCCTTTGGATTGTTATCGGGATATGTTATGCTAGTTTGATCTGTTAGATCAGTATCCTAGTAGATAGGATGGTATTGTGTGTTATGTGGCTATGATCTATATATATATATATATATATATATATATATATATATATATATATATATATATATATAAATTGGTTGTTACGGTACAACCGTGGTATTCAAAATTTCATACCGTTACCGTACCAAGACTACTTAATTGGCGTGGTATTACCAGCCAAATATATTGGCTACCAAACAACTTGGCTACCGATATAATTGGTTCGGTTGGTAACATGTTGGTTGCTTCTCTGTGGTATATATTTGCCAGTCCTAATTATATTAATTTCTTGTACTGTAATATATTGATTTTATTTAATATTACTGTTAAATACCTTTTAATTAGACAGGTATTACATTTGCTTATAAAATAACAAAATAAATGAAAGGTTTTATAAAATATGTCATAAATATAAATGTCAATTAGTTAATTTAAAAAAATGTTCATTTTTTTAAATTTAATAGCACTGTATTTGATAAAATTAATAAAAAATGATATATTAAAACAAAAAGACTATATATAATTATGATGTATGATTCTCTAATGTCAATAAAATCAATTTTACTTAATTTTTAATCAACAAAATGAACTTTTATTATATATTTATTTTACCAAATGCATTTCTCTCCTCATAAATCACTACCACACTATTCCCGAGTTTCATTTAAAGGAAATAAAAGAAAACAAGAGAAATGTGGATAGAAAAGAAAAGAATGGAAAGGAAAGTAAAGTGTATTTTTCTGTTCCCGAGTTCGAGAGAAAGGAAAAAAAATTATTTCCTTTGTGTTCCCGAGTTGGAAGGAAAAGAAATGAAAACTAAAAATGGACAATTATACCCTTGTCACCTTTTTTCCATAATTTCAAATCTATAATTTCAATAAACCCAAACCAAAAATAACATAAATGTATGAATAATCAAACAAATTCATAAGAAACCAATTTAAAGTCAATGTAAGAATAATCAAACAAATTCCAATGTATGAACTCAAACCAAAAACCAAAAACTATGAAGTCAAACTGATAAAAAATCAAAAAACCATCATCCTAAGTAAGTCATTTACTTGCCCCCATCATTTTTTCGGCAAACTTTTTTGTATTTTAAATGGAACTCTAAATAATGTCCCCACATCAGATTGATTTCGCGACAAAAACATGAGAGCCAGGAAGGGGCTCGGTATTGGTAACCTCCCAGACCCTTCACAGACCGTCCATGAGCGTCAAAGAACTCTGGACTTTGAGCCTTAGAAAAACCTATGGCGGGACAGATAGACAGCAGGGAATCTTTCTTTATTTTAGATTTTTTTGTTAAAAAAATGATTTAGATGAAGTGAGTGTGATATACTCTTATGTTCTCTCTACTCGCTTCGGCGACGAGGCAGCAACCAAGGATGAGTAAAGACGTCAGCTTATAATGCTTCTTCTGCTTCCATTCCTTGGTTCTCTGGGGTTAATTGCCTAGCCTGTCCCGGCGCTTCTGCTAATTCATCGGGTTCCAAATCCATTGGCTCTATCTCTTTATAAATTTCATCACCAGTATAAACCCGATGATGAGAGTTTTTGAAGATTTTGTTACCCTCCCTCATAGCAGAAGCCACATCTTTAACTGCACTCATAATAACCTTTTCAAACGATTCAGGTTCAGCTTCAAGTTCATCTTCATCTTCAATTTCATGTTTCCTTTTTAACTTTTGTACTTCTTAGAACTTGAATTTTGGACCGGTGAAAAGCATGTAGGAGATAACACTTTCATCAAGACCATCATCATCATCATCATATTCATTATTTTTTTGTTGTTTCTCAAGTGTTATGTCATTGCTTGCTAGTAACTAATCCACTTCTTCAATTGTTTCTACTTTGATATCCCCAATCCTGTTCAATTCAACATTCTTCTCTTTCGGGGTTTCAGCATGCACCCCTGAAGCCCTATCTTTCGCAAACAAAGCTATCATTTCATTGTAGTTTGGTATTTTTGTTGGTCTTCAATGAAATTGCATCTGGCTTTGACTGTAGCACACAATACCAAATACAATATTGTTAAGATAAATAACATAAATGTATACAAACTAAGTAACATGCAATAAAAGAAACTTACATTAATTAGGTTGGCCCACACTTCCGTGTCCGCTTCAATTAGTTGTGTTTCAGAATTCCAACCGAACCCGCTCAATGAAGTTCCGCAGAACATGTCATACAATTGTGAGAAACCTAATTTTAAAGTTTTCAAACAATTCTTTAAATGATTTTTTGTTAAACTCTTCCCAAACTTTTGATTAAGCTCCTCCACCATGTTGGTGTACGCTTATGGGATGAAGCTCCCACTAATCCTTAATCCTTTCTCATCTTGTGTCATCATAGATTGAATAAAACAATAATCCATCCAATCTGTCCATTTTAGTTGTTCTTTCTTAGTAACTTGTTCTTCCTTCATCATTTTGACCTGCATAACATCATAAATAAACAAACCATGCATTGATAACATAAAAAAATACATACTTCAAGGATGTACAAATAATGAGTAAATAACATGTCCAAAAGATAAATAACACAAATAAAGTCAAAACACTAACGATTCATACAAAATCAAGTCAAACACAAAAGATCCATACAAAATCAAATTGAAATGCTATAATAAAAACTAGTTACATTGACATATCTATCTCATGGTTTTGATTTGGCAAGTAATCAGTCCACATTTGATTTGCAATTAAGTTCCTCATTTGCTCTGTCACAACATTACCCTTACTTGTCTCTCTTATATAATGGCGCATTTCCTCTCTTGGTTCATTTAACATCTCATGTAGGACCTCATCTTCAAGATTTTTGTCACGATCTTCAATAAACAAAGAGTTATGTAAAATACAACATGCCAAGAAAATGTCTGATTGTGTTTCACAAGAATAAAGAGGTTCTTGTGTACTTCTAATGATAGGAAACTCTCTCTTTAGAACACCAAATGCCCATTCTATAGCGTTACGTAATGAAGCATGGCGGAGATTAAACAACTCTTTTGCATTGTTAGGGGCCCGAGCAGAATACTCCTTCAAATGATATCTGACACCACGATATGATGCCATTAGTGTAGTTGTATGAGGCAAACCAACATCTACCAAATAGTATCGGCCTACAAATAAGTTGTAATTAGTTATATATTAAAAAAAAGATTACACATAAGAGTAATTTTGGTATTAAAAATTTACCCTTTGGAATTACTAGTTTATCTTCTCTAATGAGTGCATTCTTTAGTATCCTTGAGTTTGATGTTGTACTCTCCCAACACTTGAAATGTATGTAAACTTTAAATCAAACGTACAAGCAACTAAGACATTTATCGTAGGGTATCCCTTGTGACCACGATATCTAGGGGCATCTTTGTTAGGTACTTTGACACAGACACGTGTCCCGTCAATTGCACCTATACAATTCTTGAGTTAAGGATAAAAAATGTTTTTTTCTTGAATTTCTTTTTGTACAACGTCACCATTTGGTTGTTGAATATAATGACTTTCTAGTGATATAATTGCTCGAAGAACTCTATGGAAGCACCTACATGTAGTGGATTTAAGCGACGGTATAGCCAAGACACAAATCGATTTCTAAAATCATTGCCGACAATGTGCAAAAATCTTGCAACATGCTTTTCAAGGAAATGCATTGAGTAGCTCAAAGACCACCAACTTGTTGTAAGATAGTGCACAATTTCTTAAAAGCTTGCTCACTCATACGGATAAGTTCACGGCATTGTCCACAATTTGAAAGGTCGTTTAGCAACTGTTCATGTATACGTCGTCTCTTTAAAATAAGTTTTCTAGAAGGTAATTTGGGACGGTTTGTGTTGGCAAGGGCATGATGTGTCAAAATGGCCATCAACAAGCAAATCAGATGAATTACTTGTCTTTGCCTGACTTTGAGAAATTGAGCAGGTGTTTGTAGCTGACTGTCCATCGAAAATGTAACATATTGTGGGAAAATGTTATATATACTAATCTAATTGTCTTATTTTATTATCTACTATAATAATAATAAAATACCTTCACATTTGTTGAATGATTTTGAATCAATACATATTAAAGTCAATTTAATATGTTTTACTTTTATATAATGAGGGTAAAGCAACATTAATAAAAACACAAATTATGCAAATTATTCATTTACAACCAAGGGCAAAATAGACCAAGAAAAAAAGAAAGATACATCCAAGGGAAAAAAGTCCAAGAAATTATGCAAATTGTTGTAATACAAGCTACCTGTCTCTTTTCATAGTTGATTATGTTTTGATAGTTTGAGGTTGAAAATTCTTTGATTTATATATATTTTGGCCCTTATTCATACTTTTATATGGAAAAGTTTCTCTGTGATTAAATGTTATAATCACATCAAAAAGGTTTATAGGAACCCATCATCTTCCATGTTTGAAGAGTGTGTTTCTCCTCTTGTTGATACGTGCAGAGGGGGATGTTACTATTTCCCAATCAGCGCGCCCAATACTGTCGGTTCTGATGCTCTTGTCCCATACGGATTGGCAGGAGACCTCAGTATAAAAGGCCTCTTCCAGTACCCGGAAGAGTAAGATGCTCTCCCTCATGTAACGTCTCAAAAATCATAACAAATTTAAAATGTCAAAACAACCCATTTACTAAAAGGAAGTGTTTACAAAACCATTGTTTCCAAAACATTATCTAAAAAAAAGTCTCCCAAGATCAACAACATAAAATTAGGACGTGTACGGTCAAGACTTCGCCTTGCTACGGTCCTCTGAAATACCTAAAACAAAACTAAAACTGTAAGGCAAAGCATAGTGAGTTCCCCCAAAGTAGCACAACACAAACATATAATCAAACAGATAACGAGTCCACAACCTCTTGGTTGGATTACCCTTGTCCCATAACCATACGGTTGGAATGCTCAATACATAACAATACATAACAGGTCCACAACCTCCTGGTTAGATTACCCTCTACACACTTTTATTCACTTATGAATAACGTGTAACACCGTAAATTTCAAAACAATTTTTCGCATTTATAAAAACACAAATCATTTAACATTCATAAAAACATTAATGTTTGAAACTCAATCCATGCCATATAAAAATCCCAAGATCTGATAACATAAAAATCCTGTGTGTGTGTACTGATCAAGCCGGCGCCTTCCCACGGTCATCACTAGTACCTGAAACAAATAACACCAACACTGTAAGCACAAAGCTTAGTAAGTTCCCCAAAATACCACACATAACACATATTAGCCACTCGAGGCTATAACTCTGTGGGTCCGTAGACCCTACTCCGTGAACCCTCTGGTTCTAACTCTGTGAACCTTCCGGTTCCAACTCTATAAACATGAACAGCATAAATCACATAGAAATAATGCATTACAACACATAACATACATATAGCATACAAATACTCTGTCACATAACTCTTATTACCTACTCAAGGTAAAGTATAGTGAGAAGACTCACCTCACGTATCTCGATAACTTGCAAATCCCAGAAATCACTCGCGCTCGATCTCCCGAGCTATAATCCTCCTATAAAACAATATATCTCTAATTAAAACTTTCACAACTAAGGTTGACTACCCCTATCAAGTCAACATTGGTCAACGGTCAACTTTGACCGGACTCGGCGAGTGCACTAGAGCGACTCGGCGAGTCTATACGTGTTCACTGACTCCCTAGGATCCTCTCTTGACACGTCGAGTACTTCCCTAACTCGACGAGTTCCACTTGGCATGAATCGCGGGGCAACCACGACTCAACTCGCCGAGTCTCAAGAACAACTCGGCGAGTTCAGGCTTGACTCAACCCCTTATTGACTCTCCCTGACTCACTGGGTCATCTCCCAACCCGGCGAGTCTACTCGCTGAACAATTTACGCGAAACCCCAACCCTACTCGCCGAGTCTCAAGAACAACTCGGCGAGTTCATGCCATGCACAAACTCTAATGACCTTCTGAGGTCAGATCTACTTTACCAAACCATAGATCCGACCTTCCCAAGCATGAATGTCACGTAAAGTTCGAAACTTGATGCTTGTACAACCCCCGCAAGGCATCAATAGGAGATCTGGTCCCAAAAATGACAACCTAGGTCCAATAACTCCATAATAACCCAAAAAGCTCCAAGGGTTAAGGTCTCTAGACCTCTTTGAGTCCAGATCCAAGGCACAAACTCGAAGAGGGACCATTTGCTTCACAGAATCACTCTCTAAAGGGGTTAGAAAACCCTAACTCTAAAGATCAACCCTAAAACTGAAGGAGGTTCGAACTATTACCTCAAAATGAAGCCTCTGGACTCTGGATCTGCTGGAATCTCACCTTCTCCTTGCTCTTGCCACCTTCTTCTTGCTAAACAAGAAATACAAAGGCCCAAAAGTGACTTCTCTCTCCCAAATCGAATCAGCTCTCTTAGGGTGCTCTCAAGGGACTGGTAGCCACAATGGGAGGCTATAAGTGCCCTTAAATAGGCTCCAAACCCGGAGAATTAGGTTTCATTAAACAGCGTGGACTCGCCGAGTCCACGTTTTGGATTCGTTGAGTCCAGACGCGAACCCTTGCCCAAAGCCGCGATCCTACTCGGTGAGTTTGAGCTCCAACTTGTCGAGTCTCCTCACAAATCACCAAAATTACAAGAATGAATAATACCTGGGAATCCGGGCTGTTACAATTCTCCCCCACTAGGACTAGACTTCGCCCTCGAAGTCTCGCTCTGCAAATAACTCCGGATGCTGCTCACGCATCTCACGCTCCGGCTCCCTAGTCATCTCGGACCCCTTCCGATGCTGCCACTGAACCAAAACCAAGGGTACCTCCTTGTTCCTCAGAACCTTGATTTTCCGATCTCTGATTGCCACTGGTCTCTCAGCATAATTCAGGCTCGCATCCACCTGAATATCCTCTAATGGAACCACTGCCGACTCATCGGCTATACACTTCCGCAGTTGCGACACATGGAAAGTGTCGTGAATCTGCCCCAACTCTGGTGGCAAATCCAAACGATAGGCTACCATGCCTACCCTCGCGACCACCCGGAATGGACCAATATATCAGGGCCTCAACTTGCCCCTCTTCCTGAATCGAATCACTCCTTTTCAAGGAGAGACCTTCAGGAGCACAAAGTCGCCGACCTGAAACTCAAGCTCGGACCAGCGTCTGTCCGCATAACTCTTATGACGACTCTGAGCGGTCAACAACCTCTTCCTGACCTGCTGGATCTGCTATGTCGTCTGAAGCACGATCTCTGTACTGCCCAACACACGCTGTTCGACCTCTCCCCAGCAAATGGGGGTCCGACACCTCCTCCCATACAATAGCTCAAACGGCGGCATACCAATGCTCGAATGATGGCTGTTGTTGTAGGAAAACTCCGCCAAGGGCAAGTACGTATCCCAACTCCCCCCGAAATCCAGCACACATGATCGGAGCATGTCCTCGAGCGTCTGAATCGTCCGCTCACTCTGTCCGTCTGTCTGGGGGTGATATGCGGTACTAAAATGCAGCCTAGTACCCAAGTCCTCATGAAACTTCTTCCAGAATCTAGAAGTGAAACATACATCCCTGTCTGAGACAATCGAGATCGGCACCCCATGCCGAGATACCACTTCCCTTACATACATCTCTGCTAACTTCTCTGCGGAGGAGCTCTCACTAACAGCAAGGAATTGGGCGCTCTTCGTCAACATGTCCACAATCACCCAAATTGCATCGACTCCCCTAGCAGTCCTTGGCAATTTGGTGATAAAATCCATGGTGATATGTCCCCACTTCCATTCGGGCACCTCCAACGGCTGCAACTTACCATGCGGTCTCTGGTGCTTGGCCTTAACCCTACGGCAGGTTAGGCACCTCTCAACAAACCACGCAACATCCCTCTTCATACAGGGCCACCAATACTCCCTCCTCAGGTCCAAATACATCTTAGTGGCCCCAAGATGGATCGAAAATTTCGACCGATGACCCTCTTCCATCAAAATGGTACGCGCCCCTCCCACAAACGGTACCCATATACGCCCCTGAAAGGTCATAAGCCCCCGACTATCGGTAACGAACTCCGATACCAACCCAACAACTCGCTCTCTCTTCTGGTTCTCCGATCTCACGGCCTCAGCCTGTGCTCCACGAATGGTGTCCAACACCGGAGCCATCTCGGTCAATCGCAAACATACATCTCATAATGGGGCACTCTCCGCCCTGCGACTCAGGGTGTCGGCTACCACATTAGCCTTGCCCGAATGGTACATAATCTCACAATCATAATCCTTGACCACATCCAACCACCTCCTCTGTCGCATATTTAGGTTGGGCTGATCCATCAAATACTTCAGGCTCTTATGGTCCGTATATATCGTACAACGAACCCCATACAGGTAGTGACGCCAAATCTTGAGGGCGAACACCACTGCCCCCAACTCTAGATCATGGGTGGGATACCTCGTCTCATGAGGTTTTAGCTGCCTCGATGCGTATGCTATCACATGTCCTCTCTGCATCAGCACCGCTCCCAACCCCAAGATCGATGCATCACAGTATACCACAAAGTCGTCCATCTCCTCCGGGAGGGCTAACACCGGGGCTTCGCATAACCTTTGGCGAAGCGTCTCAAAGGAGGCCTACTGCTCGGGGCCCCATGAAAAAGCGACACCCTTCCGGGTCAACCTGGTGAGTGGCACTGCGATTTTAGAAAAATCCTTGATAAATCTCCGATAATAACCTGCCAACCCTAGGAAACTCCTGATCTCGGAGGGTGACCTCGGCACCTCCCAACTCATCACCGCCTCAACTTTGGCCGGGTCGACCAATATCCCTTTTTGGTTTACGAGATGACCCAGGAACTGGACCTCTCGCAACCAGAAATCACACTTGGAGAATTTGGCATAAAGCCTCTCCGATCTCAGAACTCCGAGGATATCCCTCAAATTCTCCTCATGCTGCTCTCTAGATCTCGAATATACCAAAATGTCGTCGATGAATACAATCACCGACCGATCCAGCATCGGCCTGCACACTCGGTTCATGAGATCAATGAACACTGTCGGGGCATTGGTGAGCCCAAAAGGCATCACCACAAACTTGTAATGCCCATAACACGTCCTAAACGTTGTCTTCTGGACGTCCTCATCTCGCACCCTCACCTGATGATATCCTGACCTCAAATCGATCTTGGAGAACTAAGATGCTCCCTGTAACTGATCAAACAAATCGTCAATCCTCGACAATGGGTAACGGTTCTTGACCGTCAGCTTGTTTAACTCCCGGTAATCAATGCACATCCGGTGTGAACCATCCTTCTTCTTGACAAACAGGATAGGCGCTCCCCACGGCGAGCTGCTCGGCCGAATAAACCCCTTCCCCAGCAGCTCCTGAAGCTGTGAGGATAACTCTTGCATCTCTAGAGGTGAAAGGCGATAAGGCACCTTAGCGATAGGCGCGCCCCCCGGAACCAAATCGATACTGAACTCCACTTGCCTCACAGGAGGCACACCCGACAACTCCTCTGGAAATACATCCGGGAACTCATGCACTATCGGAACCTCCTCAACTGACCTCGGTCTCTCGGAATCCACCCGCGTATCCATCACATACGCCACAAAACCCTTACAGCCCTGCTATAGGCTTTGCCTCACCCTAGCGGCCAAACAAAACGTTGATCCAGAACGTGTACCCTCGCCGTACACCGTAAGAACTCCCCCACTAGGGTTTCGTATGGTCACCAGCTGTCGCTTGCAGTCGATAACCGCACCAAATCTGCTCAAACAGTCCATGCCCACAATGACACAGACATCACCCATCGCAATAGGAACCAAATCAATCGGGAACTCAACACCGAAAATCTCGAACACGCACCCCCGGAGAACCTCCGTGGCATATATCACCCTCTCGTCAGCTATGGAAACTCTCAGAGGCCGACTCAATGCCTCACGACTAACACTGATATGCTGACTAAAAGCCAAAGATACAAAAGACCGACTCACACCCGAGTCAAATAACACCAAGGCAGGTACATAATTCACAAGGAAAGAACCTACGCATAACATAATATAAGCATAATATCTTAACATCAAAATAAATATACGAAAGAATACATACCAGCACGACATCGGGCGCTGCACGGACCTCCTCCGCGGTCAACTGAAAGGCTCTCCCTCGTGCCCTCGGCGCCTCGGCCTTCACTGGCCGACTCTCGGTTGCTCTGATGGTGGCAAGGGCAGATCCCTGAGGTGCTCCCTGAGCTGATCCCCGCAACTGTGGACACTCCGCCTTCCGGTGTCCGGTCTGGTTGCAGTGGAAACACACTGTAAACCCCTTGGGGCAGTCCTTGGCCATATGCCCCTCCTTGCTACATTTGTAGCAAGATCCAGCTCTACATACTTCGTCATGACCCTTGCCGCACTTTCCACAAGTGCGGCCCTTCTGGCCCCCCGATTTGGGATCAGCGGGCTTGGCCCGCTTGGCTGCCAGCTAGGACTGTGCCGGTCGCCGATCCCTCCCTTGAGACTCCGCCTCCTCCTGGCCTGAGTCTCTAGCTCAATCTCCCTCTTCCGGGCATTTGTCTGAAGCTCAGAAAATGTCCGGTACGAGGAGTTCGCCACAAACTCCCGGATGTCTTGCCTCAAAATACTCAAATATCGGCTCATACGCGCCTGCTCAGTGGACACGTGCTCAGGGAAGAACATCGCCCTCTCGTGGAACATCCTGGTAATCACTGTAACAGACTCAGTACCCTGCTTGAGGGTCAGAAACTCCTGGGCCAAACGCTCCCTCTCCACCTAGGGAACGTACTCATCTCGGAACATGGCAGTGAACCTCTCCCAGGTCACTGTCGCAAGCTCAGCAGGCGTAAAATGCGCCGTCACAAACTTCCACCAGTCCTTCGCTCCCAAGCGAAGCTGGTTCAGCACGAACCGAACTCTCAAATGCTCAGGAGATGAGCAAGTGAAGAAACACCCCTCTATGTCAGAAATCCATCTCATAGCCGCCACCGGGTCCTAGGTCCCATCAAACTCCGGCGGTTTTATGTTGCTGAACTCTCGGAACAACAACGCATCACCACCCTGCGGCCTCGTGGCAGCAATAGCTGCGGTGGCCGCTGCAACAGCAGCCTCAGAAAGAGCGGCATAATGCTCGTCGAAGGTCGCAATCAACGTGGTCTTAATAGACCCGAACATCTCTGGTATCTCTGACATGATGGCCGCAACCACCTCCTCGTGGATGATCTGGCGGATCTCCTCATCACTGGCCCCACTGCTCTTAGGCATAAGACGTGTCCTCACCATGATCTACCTCTGAAATACAACATACGATAAATTAGAATCCATTCGAGCATACTCACACTCGACAACTCATTCCTCCTTGATCCTTGGTATTCCAAAGATTCTTACTTGGGCTGTACACCGCCCCGGTGCTTTCAGTAGTACGGGCCCAATACTACTGTCCGCACCGTATCAGAATACACCCCAAGTCCTCCTCTTCGGATCCCAAATTCCAAGTACTCTATTATGCATAATCCACTCTCTAACAGATCTCTTATAAGCCCCTCACTGCTACCTACTCACTCTCAAGCATCTCATAGCAACTCACCTCTCCCTAGGCTAAGGCATCACAAATCAGGCCACTCTAGTCCTAATATGAGTACCTAGCCTACTCTAGCATGAGAATACATCATATCAATATCAATATCACATAACATGAGGGTATTTTGGGAAATCACCGTTCGGCGCGGATTGATCGTACACACAACTCTGCTCTGCGTTTTTTCCAAAAATCCTTTACTCCTTTTGAAAATACTTCTCAAATCCTCAGTTTAAGTTCAAATATGCCCGAAGGTATACTCGAATCCCTCAAACCAAGGCTCTGATACCAACTTGTAACACCGTAAATTTCAAAACAATTTTTCGCATTTATAAAAACACAAATCATTTAACATTCGTATAAACATTAATGTTTGAAACTCAATCCATGCCATATAAAAATCCCAAGATCTGATAACATAAAAATCCCATGTGTGTGTACTGATCAAGCCGGCGCCTTCCCACAGTCATCACTAGTACCTGAAACAAATAACACCAACACTGTAAGCACAAAGCTTAGTGAGTTCCCCAAAATACCACACATAACACATATTAGCCACTCGAGGCTATAACTCTGTGGGTCCGTAGACCCTAGTTCGTGAACCCTCTGGTTCTAACTCTGTGAACCTTCCGTTTCCAACTCTATAAACATGCACAGCATAAATCACATAGAAATAATGCAGTACAACACATAACATACATATAGCATACAAATACTCTGTCACATAACTCTGATTACCTACTCAAGGTAAAGTATAGTGAGAAGACTCACCTCACGTATCTCGATAACTCGCAAATCCCAGAAATCACTCGCGCTCGATCTCCCGAGCTATAATCCTCCTATAAAACAATATATCTCTAATTAAAACTTTCACAACTAAGGTTGACTACCCCTATCAAGTCAACATTGGTCAACGGTCAACTTTGATTGGACTCGGCGAGTGCACTAGAGCGACTCGACGAGTCTATACGTGTTCACTGACTCCCTATGATCCCCTCTTGACACGTCGAGTACTTCCCTAACTCGACGAGTTCCACCTGGCATGAATCACGGGGCAACCATGACTCAACTCGCCGAGTCTCAAGAACAACTCGGCGAGTTCAGGCTTGACTCAGCCCCTTATTGACTCTCCCTGACTCACTGGGCCATCTCCCAACCCGGCGAGTCTACTCGCTAAACAATTTACGCGAAACCCCAACCCTATTCGCCGAGTATCAAGAACAACTCGGCGAGTTCATGCCATGCACAAACTCTAATGACCTTCTGAGGTCAGATCTACTTTCCCAAACCATAGATCTGGCCTTCCCAAGCATGAACGTCACGTAAAGTTCGAAACTTGATGCTTGTACAACCCCCGCAAGGCATCAATAGGAGATTTGGTCCCAAAAATGACAACCTAGGTCCAATAACTCCACAATAACCCAAAAAGCTCCAAGGGTTAAGGTCTCTGGACCTCTTTGAGTCCAGATCCAAGGCACAAACTCGAAGAGGGACCATTTGCTTCACAGAATCACTCTCCAAAGGGGTTAGAAAACCCTAACTCTAAAGATCAACCCTAAAACTGAAGGAGGTTTGAACTATTACCTCAAAATTAAGCCTCTGGACTCTGGATCTGCTGGAATCTCACCTCCTCCTTGGTCTTGCCACCTTCTTCTTGCTAAACAAGGAATACAAAGGCCCAAAAGTGACTTCCTCTCTCCCAAATCGAATCAGCTCTCTTAGGGTTCTCTCAAGGGACTGGTAGCCGCAATGGGAGGCTATAAGTGCCCTTAAATAGGCTCCAAACCCGGAGAATTAGGGTTTCATTAAACAGCGTGGACTCGCCGAGTCCAGATGCGAACCCGTGCCCAAAGCCGCGATCATACTCCGCGAGTTTGAGCTCCAACTCGCCGAGTCTCCTAACAAATCACCAAAATTACAAGAATGAATAATACCTGGGAATCCGGGTTGTTACATAACGAGAGCTAAAAATATAAAGAAATAAATTTTTTATTTTATCATAAGATTATGTCAATATGGATGTATATTTATAAAGAATAAAAAGTTATAAATATTGATATATTTAAAATTGTTTGTCGAAAAAAATATCTCCTTAAAAAAAATAAAACAAAAAAACATATATATATATATATATATATATATATATATATATATATATATATATATATATATATATATATATATATATATATATATATATATATATATAGTAAGATTATAATTAGCATAATCTAAAGAAACATGTTTGGTTGGAAAACACACGTGTGTTCCATTCTTTTTTCGTCGGTGCAAAGAGGGTTTACGGCAAAAATAAATAATTGGCTGATAATTATTTTCTCATTCTCAGTATATATATATATATATATATATATATATATATATATATATATATATATATATATATATATATATATATATATTCTATGGAAAATAAAAAAAACCCTAAAAATGCATAAAATACTTTGAGATCATAAATCTCTTTTTTTTTTTTTTTTTTGAATTTATAGGGCTTAAAATCGCACATTTTTTAGTAAAGTCGCTAAAAAAAATAAAAATACCTTTTTTTTTCAAAGAAGATTTCAATGAATTTACTAAAAAATGTGAGATTTTAAACCCTCTAAATTAAAAAAAAAAAAAAAAAAAGATTTCTGCTCTCAAAATATTTTTTATGCGTTTTTAGGATTTCTAGGGTTTTTATTTTACATAGAACCCTTATATATATATATATATATATATATATATATATATATATATATATATATATATATATATATATATATATATATATATATATATCTTACATACTTATAAAGCTTGCATTTTACATTGATTGTCATGCATTTGAAACCCCCATAATAATTTGCTAAAACCTCATGCATTTGAAACCCCCAAACCTTTTCACCTTCTTAATAATTAATCAGACATAATCAATGGTAATTCATATGAGATAATAATTTTCTAAAACCTCATGCATTTGTATGGTATTAGAACATGTTTGAGTTTTTGGGTTTTGGACTTTAGTAAATGGGTAATCGGTTTGATACGTTGGATTTGAAGCTATCTTATTCGAATTACCCAGAACAAGAGATAAATTAATAATATATGCTCATGCATATTTTGTACAAGCCCCAATCAAAATACAATATATCATGATCATACAATTAAGTCTCTTTTATTCTATTTTTGGCTTTATAACAAAAGTTTGTTTACGTGGCGAAGAAAGAAAACTTGAAGATGAATATTTAGGTTGAATGTTTATATAAGATTTATTTTAAATATATAATATAGATATAAATACACAAATGTGTGTCAAATACAGCTCATCACAAATTTAATGTTATAAACTACAATATAACTCAAGGTGGTTTTCAAAATATAATGTTTATACTATAATATAATATATTAGAAGAATACCATATAGTAGACGAATCCCACATGTTGTGCAAAAATTTAGTTGCATCGATAATATATTATAATTATATTTCATTTCAAATATGTTAGGGTCATTTGGTTATTACATTGTTGTATTAGGCACTATATTCTCATATATCTTGAATGACTCTTACAAAAATGATGTTTGTAATTTGAATATAACGTAATATCTTATGATGTTTATTGAATGATATTATCTTTGATTGAACACTTTTTAATTGGAATCAACGTTATTATAGTTAAAAATTTTGGCTCCGTTTTTTCTTTTCATTAGTTCTAGAATATGATTTTTTATATTAACTTAAAATATATCACTATCTTAAAAAAGATTGAGAATGAGATTTTTTATATTTACTTAAAATACGACACCATTTTCTATTCAATAGTAAAACTAACAAAAGTCGTTAAATATGTATTTTTTATGAGGTTCAACATAAATAGGCGACCACAAATGAGAATCCGTATATAATCAATCATCAACTAATTACATTAGATACTAATGTGTACATAAAAATTACATTTAAAATTTTAAACTAAGAGTAAAAAAAATTCATTATTTATTATGATAAAAAAATATGTAAATCAAAAAATATGCATGCTAGTTAATCGCATACAAGTTTTATGTATGACTTATTCACAATACATTAAACCATATATAACCATATTAAACTACATAATTATCCCACTGCGCAACGCGCGGGCATTCGCCTAGTATATATATAAAGCTAGCATTTTTCCTTGAATCTCATGCATTTGAAATCCCCATAAAAATTTGTCAACACCTCATGGATTTGAAACCCCCCACACCCTTTCACCTTCAAAGTAATGAATCTCATTCATTTGAAACTTCCAAGACTATTCAACTTATAAGATTTAATTTGACTTTTGAAATTCCCTTCATGCAAATGTAGTTAGTCTATAAATACTTACTTCCATAGAAACAAATATTCTAAACCAAAACAAAATACTTCATTGTCTACTTAGTAATCATTTGTTCTCTGTTTTGGTGTAAATGAAAGTCTTATGTTGTCAATATAATATTGAAGTTCAATAATCTGTAATAAGCAAGGTATGCATTTTGTGTTTTTAATCAAAACAGTTGGTATTTTTGTTGGTTTGTTCTAATATTGTGTTTTTAATCGTGAATAAAAGCAGCTCTTATATTTGAGAACTTTCTAACATCTATTTTAAAAATTGACACATGCAATATTTTATTGAGCATACAGGTACGAGCAATTATTTTTTGAAAGGCAAGGCTCTACACCATCCATTTCTTATAAGTTTTAAAATAGAATTGGTGAATGGAGCAATCAAGGGTGAGGATTTAACTTCGAGTTTTATGATACTAACTCCGCTTGAAATGTGATATGCATAATTTGTTGAACTTATTTATATACACTCTCAGATTTAATGAATATTTAACTTGAAGATCACCTCACATTTTAAACAATATGAATTTTTTGTGTTGAAGTTCATATTGAGATGTGGAAATTCACTTTAATGAGTTGATGTGTTTATCGCTTTATGAGGAAATTTGTAGTTTTTAGTGAGATGATGCATTGATGTTTTTAAAGATGATGTCAGAAACTTTACCCTTTACCGTTGTTAATTGTTGTAGGTTTGTTGTACAAGTTGTATCTCTTTGTTTTTAATTCTATTGTTGCTATCCATTCACATGTTTCATATTCTTGAAAATGATTAATGCAATGATTTTCTTAAATCAACATTAACAGAGTAAGGAGTCAAACACATTAATTGCAATAAAATAATAATTGGACTTTTATGAAGAAACACATAGCTTAAACAAGCTACCTCCACAACTTAAACCTACAAAAAAAATCTTAATAATTAATAATAGAAATGATAATAAATGTTGAAACCATAAAACAAACACCTAATAAGAAATACCAATGCCAAGATTGTTAAAATATGTATTTTTTTTAGTTATTCACTAATCTTGGTTTTTATTTTATAATAAATGTCATATTAATGCAAAATATTCATTTGAAAGTTACACAAACTCTTGATCTTTCAATTAATTAACCAAACATACTCAGTTTTTTTAACTTAATTAAATCATTCACTTTAACTACATATAACTTGTTGGTTAAAATAAAAATGGTCTTAAATCACAACCATAAATCAAAATATCATAAGACTATTTTTCTAATAGTTAAAAATTATGTATATTTATAAATATAAATCCTAAACTGAAATGTATATTTAATTAAACGTCAATGTGAGACTAGCCCACTTAGTAGATGTTTTTCTTTTAGATTGAAGGTCTTGCGTTTAAATCTGGACGTTGATGAATTTTATTAACTTGGTCGTAGTAACTTCTAACAACTAAACACCCGTTATAAAAATCAAGATTTTAAACAATATAATTGCACACTGCGCAACACGCGAGAATTCGTCCACTATACTTCTAAAGGAAACATTTTTCCTTTCACCACATTTATTTGAAACTCTCATGACTTTTCAATTTCTTTCTAATAATGATTATAAGTTGGTTAATAAGGTTAAATAAATATCAAACCTAAAGTGTAATCATATATAAACTAAATTTCAGTATTAAAAGAATATATTTACTTCTACTTACAAAGTTATATTTTTAACTTTTAACATATTATACTTAGCCTATTAGTTTTAATATGATGTCGTATGTAAACCTTTATCATTTTAAAGCTACAACTTTTAAACAATTTGTATAAGATACTTCTATTGTTAATTTAAATATAACATTATAAGTCAACTTAAATAACCCAAAGAATATTCTGTAAATAGTTAAAAATGATAAATTATAGTGTCTTTCTAATAATGATTATAAGTTTGTTAATAAGGTTAAATAATGATCAAACATAAAGTGTAATCATAAATAAACTAATTTTTAATATTAAAATAATATATTTACTTCTACTTATAAAGTTATGTCTTTAACTTTTAATATATTATACTTGATTTATTAGATTTAATATGTTGTTGTATGTAAACCATTATTAGTTTAAAGCTACAACTTTTGAACAGCTTGGACAAAATACTTAAATTGTTAATATAAATATAACATTATCGTGTCAACATAAATATAAATTTCAGTTTCACTTAAAAACCCAAAGAATGTTTTGTGAATAGTTAAAAGTGATAAATTGTAGTGCTAAATGCAAAAACTAAATTGTAATATCATTTTAACTAAAATATTTCCTAAAGATATTTTTATAATCTATATCATACTATACTTAAAAATGATACATTTTTCCTATCACCTCATGTATTTGAAACCCCCACACAAATTTCTAAGCACCTCATGCATTTGAAACCTCCACACATTTTCATCTTCAAAGTATTTAATCACATATCATGAAAGGTTTTATAACTTGTATAATATGTTAATTAATTATCAATTAATGGATAGTCTACAATAAAAAATTTATTTTCTCTAAGTAGACACGCAAATACAAATCACATACAAAATTCACAAAGAAAACAAATTTAAATGTTTTGTGTTGGTTTGAGGGCTTTGGACCATTTTTCGAGCCATGTTATTATGTTAAAGTTTTTAATTTGTATGTTTAATTATTATTTTTTTATATTTTTCTTGGTTTAATTATTATTTTAACACAATGATTGTATGTTGTGGTTGAAACTTTAATGTAAATTAAATTAGATTTATATTATCGATCATATGTTATGGAAAGTGATATCGATAATATTTAATTAAATATTATATATATGTTTGTATGTTTGTGTTGCTTCAAAGTAATAATTAATAAAAAAATCATGGATATGCAATATTATACATAATATCCATGTAAGTCTCTTTAAAATCTAAATTGTCTATCTTATCACTTTATATTTTAGTATATGTTTAACATTTTAATTAATATAAAAAGTGTCTTTTAAAAGTTTTCATTCGTTTATTAATAATAATACGTGGTTTTAAAACTAATGAACCATAATTATAAATAATAAAATCAAATTATAAAAATCATGGATATGTCATATTATCCATGCAAATCTCTTTTGAAATGCAAATTGTCTATCTTATTAGTTTATTATTTAGTGTATGTTTCACATTTTAATAGTAATATTAAGAGTTTCTTAAAAGTCGTCTTTAACTTAATAATAATAATAATAAGTTGTTTAAAACTAAGAACAATAACTTTAAATGATAACAACATCAATTTATAAATTATATAACGTTAACAACAAATAATTTGTATTTTAAATGAACATCATATTGAAATTAGAAAATAATCGCATAAGTAAAAATTTAAATTAGTCAATCATAAAAATTGTTAAAAATAATATTAAATAGATAACTATATTTAATTTTATTAATGACGAATGTAGATTGATGTCAACGAAAAATATTGTTCAAAATATTATGTCAAAGTTAATCTCAACAATATAACCATTTTAAACATATATTTTTCAGCATTTTAACAATATATTTTTAACCTACGCTGCGCAACGCATGAGAATTCGTCTAGTGTGTGTGTGTGTGTGTGTGTGTGTGTGTGTGTGTGTGTGTATATATATATATATATATATATATATATATATATATATATATATATAGAGAGAGAGAGAGAGAGAGAGAGAGAGAGAAAGAAAGAAAGAAAGAAAGAAAGAGGGATAGTCAAGTTCTTTTGAGAACTAAAAGATTTGTAAGAACTTGTGAACTTATAATCACCTCATCAGTAGTCCATATGGTAGCTGATTGTGCATATCCACAGTCCTATATGACAGCTGATTCTGCTCAACAGGAGTCCGTACAATTACTGATTATGCATATATATATATATATATATATATATATATATATATATATATATACATATATATATATATATATATATATATATATATATATATATATATGAAAAAATTGCAACAATGGTCCTTGTGGTCTGTCAAAACTAGGAAGTTTGGACTCGCAAGGATTGTCCAAAAGTTTCAATTTGTTGCGAGTTTGTTCCATTTTGTTTTGATTTTTTATAAAGTGATGATTTTGACCATGGTATTTTCTTTTTTTAGTTTTTTATTAAAAAAAATCTAAAAAAGAAAAGAAAAAAGAAAATACTCATCTCTCTCTCTCTCTCTCTCTCTATATATATATATATATATATATATATATATATATATATATATATATATATATATATATATATATATATATATATATATATATATATATATCCCTAGCTCCTTTTAACCTCCAGTGAAGGAAGGGAAGGAGGAATCGACGATTTCACAAATTCTTCCTTGACTCACTGGAAAAACGAAATAGAAGGAACAGACGAGGTCGAAGAGGCCAAGAGGATCTCCGAAAAAACGGGCTCCCCTTCTTCGTGATTCCTCAACCACCATTGATCCATCTCCGTTATCCGAGCATTACCTCCTACTTCAAACCATTGTACCTGGGTTTTCACCTACCGTCGGTTAGATTTACAATGCCACTGTTATCGTCGTTATTCTACAAGATTCATCTTCTACACACCTAAAATCGATACACATGCTGATTTAGAGAAGAAAAAGAGTAGGGACACAATTGGCATTTGATTCGATCATTGGAAAGGTCACAAAAATTTCTATGTTGTAAATTGTAATCCATTTCATATGTAAATCGTAATCCCTTTCACCTATAAATTGTAATCCCAAGCAGATTCACGACCTCGCTTTGCTACTTAGCTCTGGCGTTCTTCGTCAGTCAATCAATTATTTCTCCAGATTGCAAATCAGAGGAGTAGAGTTTAAGAGAAAGTGGGAAATTTCATCCCAATCCCCACATCATCAAGCAAGTATTTTAGGGCTATTGTCTGTCAAAGAAAAAATCATGTGTCTATCTCCCAACCCCTCAATTCACCTCCTAAATTTCTGATTTTCGCCTTGGGTTTTATAGGAGTGGCTAGTGTCAGTTTTTCGTTGTACTGATTTGGGGTATACGATGTTTGCGATTCAGGGAGAGGGGTAAAAGGGGTCTAGTTTGCCCTCATCTTCATGTTTATTGAGTTGTTTGTGTGCTTGTAGATTTGAGTTGGGCAGTTCATAGAAGAAATCGATTCAGGTGGTGGTGATGACAGTTCATCAGAAATCGATTTATGGGTTCGTGAATATGATGTCTTGTTCTTAAACTTGGGAAAAAACGAGTGTTCTTGAGATTCATATTCATATATGTGTGTATGTGTTTAGTTCTATTCGACTACACACAATGAATTGAACAAAATTGATAAAAGTGATGGTTCTTCATTTTACAAATCCACATCTAGATCTGTATTAATTTTGTTTGTAGAGAGAGAGATAGAGAGAGAGAAGAGAGAGAGAGAGAGAGAGAGAGAGAGAGAAAGAAGGAGTATTTTATTTTTATTTTATATTTAATCGTTTTTTAGTTACTAGTAATAAAACAAAAAATGGACAATTAAATAAGACAAAATTGCAAAAATGGTCCCTGTGGTTGGCAAATTTATGTGCTTTTGGTCCAAAACGAAATATTTGTGTACCACTGGTCCAAAATTAGATCTTTCTATTGTTTTTTGTCCGTATACACTTGAAAAGATGTTTTTGCCCTTATAACTTATATTTTTAATTTTCTTTAATTGCTGAAACATATATGTTAATAATTTATATTTTTTTAACTTAAAAAAATGGTCTACCCACCATTTCTCTTTCCCTCTCTCTCAACAAAAACGCACACACACACTAAAGAAAGAACATATCACCACTAATGGTCGCCACCATCACTGCCGATTGCTACCACAGTTCTCCACCATCACCATTGACTGCCACCATTGTCGACCATAAACATCCAATCCCACCCTCACCCCCATCTTTCCTTCCCCATGCCCAATAAAACTTCCCCATCAATATTGCCCTTCTAATCGATTTGGTTCTAATTTGAAGTTGTTCATTAATTTGCAAGAGAAGCAAAAAAGATTGTGATGAAGATTATATAGGAGCAAAAGTAAAAGAACAGATAGTTGTGTGAGGTTTTGAAGAAGAAAAAGAAACAAAAACAGAGTGTGTGGGTCAGCCAAAGGTGAGTCATTTTCAATGGTATAACTTTATTTGTCTCTTTGTCAATTCATCTAACACCTTATGTGCTTGACAACCTTCCACACTTTTGAAAGTGATTCATCATTAGAATGATTCCTTCTTCCAAGATCGCATTGTTTCCCTCTCTGATTTCTTCTAAGCAAAACCAAAGTCATAAATTCCTCAAGTGACCTTAATCACCCACAATCGAACACCTTCCTTCACCCCTTTCCCGAACCACCAGATATCACCCTTAAATCGGATCCTTGAGAGTTGCAATCAAAATACATACACACACACTGTAAGGTCCAGATATGGATCTTTACCGGTAGTTAAGCAACAATCAATCACACAAGAAGAATAAGATGAAAAGAAACCAAGCTTGCACACGATTATATTCAATAAATCGTCAGGTACAACTTGATGGACTCTGTGTAAACGCAATGGCATCAACAACGAACTAAAGACTAACACCTCCTCTATATATACAAGACCAGACCGTAAACTGGGTTTGTGACCGTAAACATGGTTTACGGTCGTAAACACACAAAATGTCCAACAAACTGACAAACAACCCTTAAACACAATTACAGACTCATCCTAAACCAAATATACTGAAAGCCTAGACCAAACCATTTACTGGATCCTTCAATCTCCCCCTTGGTTTGGTTCTAGCTTGGACTCAGTTCTTATCGACCACCAGTACGTCGGATTTTCCCATTGCTCCATTCCACATCTTCTTCTCAATAATTTCAGCCACCATTGCCGTGTATTCTTTCGCAGCAGGTTCAAAGATAGTCTCAGCCACCTTAATCTGTTGAGTAGCAAGATGGTGTATGTCCCATTTGCGAAATTGAAGCAAGTCCCTCCTCTCATAGAGACGGATGCAATCTTCCTTAAGCATAATGACCGCAGCATCTGTGGTTTCATTATACACCCAATATAGCATGGATGCAAGATAACCATCAGGGTAGTTTTGAAGAACGGGGACTTGCTTCACTTGTGCGGTAGCAGACCACATCACTTGTCTATGTGGCTGTTTTGTCGTGGGATCAAAAACTTTGGAGTGGACCTTGACAATTGACTGAGCAGTCTTCATCGAAGGAAAGCCTTTAGCAACTTGATCCTCCAAAAACGATTTAAACTGGTTCGCCCTGGGATTATTTATAGGATTGGAGAAAGGAGCCTTAGACAGCTCAATAAGATCAATCTTGGTAAAAGAGTTAAAGTCATGAGCGTCTTTGTATAGTTCATTGTTGCCGCTCTTTCTCCTCACCATGAACATATTCATTGTGTCATGGAATCCCCATGAGATGATTCCAGACCTGTCACCATAAGTGTATTTGAAGAGATGTACGCCCAGATCCGTAACAGTAACCTGTTGTTGATCCTAGGGTTCCTTATGATCTGTGCTCCGTTTGAATAGAAGTTGACCCTTTTTAGTTTCCTGGGCCGACTTCTTGCGTTTTAAGGCCTTTCCACTAGGAGCTTGCTCCGGTTCTTTTTCGAAGCGGTTTACGAAAGTGGTGGTTCTGATAGATGTAGGAGCAATGGGAGCATATTGATTGGGAAGATAAATCTGTGGCTCTTCAACGGATGACTTGAATTCATATCCAAATTTATCTTCCAGTTTTTTCTTCAATTCATAGTAACTGGCGGTCAGAAGGCCGAAATGAGTCTGGAGATCTGTAATCTGTTTGGTATTTGCAGCATTTTCTTCAGTAAGTTCTGCCATTTGAATACTGAGTTGTGTGTTTTCAGCTTGAAGGTCTGCGACCTTAATGTCAAGCTCAATATTCCTCTGATCCAACTCAACATTCTTCTGACTCAGAGCATCGACCTGCTTTTAAAGTCCAGAGAGTGAAGGACTCTCTTCTCCTGTGCTACCACCCCCGATAAAAATTCCTTTGCCGTGTGGGGGAGGTGTTAAAATTTGTTCTTTGGCCAAGAGCGTGGCTAATTTAACAGAGGAGGCATCGTGCTCTGGCCTAGGAGGGGAGAAGTCAGTTGGAAAAGATGAGCTACCAGTTTCGAAGAAGGTACTAGGACCTTCAGTGATTGGTTCAGTTGAGACTATAACTGGGGTTGTTGTTGGTGGAGCTGAGGCACTTTGAGTCACCAGTCTTGGGTCAAGTCTGCGTCTTTTGCTTGAAGGAGGCGTGACTTGAGTGGTGATGTCATCACTTTCCACTGGCTCAGAAGTAGGTGAGACAACATCAAGGGGAGGAATCCCTGATGCAGTCACCATAGGAGTTGCTATTTCCGCCGATGGATTGGTACTAGGAGGTGTGGCTTCAAGAACATCTTCTTTTTCCTTTGTCTTTGTTGCTAGTTCAGCAGCTTCATCGACATTGTCAAGCAACTTGTCGAGACTTTCACTAGTCATAAAGTCTTCATTGCTACCGAAATTCAAGGGAATTTCATCATTATCGAATCCTATGAGGTCGAGATCTTCGTACAAATCAGTCTCAGTCCCCGACCTTTCATTGTAATCCCTTTGAACATGTACAGATTGTAGCTCGTGTTCCTCTGCGACTTGAGCAATTGTAGCTTGAGCTTCGTCGCCATCATGATCTAAAACTGTGATGACATCTTCACATACAACTCTTTCTGATGAAGTGGGCTCAGATGACATCTTGTCAGAAGTTCCATCCGACTCAGAAGATTCATCTATCTCAGTAAATTTCCCAAATTTCACTAGAGGATGCAATCCTTCAAAAAAGACCTTTCCCTTTCTATTTTGCTTGATAAGACCAACTGTGTGAGGGCCCAAGGATTTTATATCCAAATTGTCACCATCCTTGATCATTTCTGGAAACTAGTCGTCAATGAATACTTGAATGAACCTTGGATAAAGTAGAAATGCATCTCTGGTCCCCCGGGTTATGGTATTTATGTTCACCAGGAATTCATTAAGAATGAACTTTGAGAAGTTAAACTTTATGCCAGCAGCCAAGGAGACAATTGCCCCTGTGTTCCTGAGGGAGATCTCATCGGGTCCTGATCTCCTGCCAGAAATGCAGCTCATGAACATGTGTGCCAAGAATCACCAGTAAGGAGGCAGGAGCTTCTTCACTGTGGGAGGGTAGACACCCACATATCCCATCCTTTGAAGAATCCAGTGTACATCATCAATTCCAATTTCAGTAGGAAAATTGGATTCATCGTTGACCAGCAAAGTATCTCTGATGTACTGCTTTGTAATCTTGATCTTGCAACCTTTGACTACAACTTCAATTGTAATTTCTCCATTGACTTTGGCCATTTTAGCTGTCTGCCAAAACTCCCGGATGATATTCTGATAGATGATGGGATTTACTGTGATAACACAGGATAAGCAACACTCTCTCAGCCTTAGATCATTGACTTGAACTCTACATGAGCGACTGGAGGATCATCCAGCACGATCGTCAAGTTGTGCATGTCCGCAAACTTAAGATTCACCATTTTTCTGCACTAAACAAGCCAAGTAAGAAAACACAAAATTTTAACAATTTAAATCATTTTGTTTTCTTAATTAAAAAATATAATTTTGGCCTTTAAGAATTAATTTGACTACAAATGATTAGAGTTTACGGTCAAAATAGTCAAACAATTGAGTTTATGGTCAAAGGCAGTTAAAATGGGGTTTACGGTCAAAATTGGTCAAATGACCGTAAACTGGGTTTACGGTCGTAAGACCAAAACTGGGGTTTACGGTCGTAAGGCCAGATGGAGTTTACGGTTCTTGAATGTTCTTAAACCGTAAACACCTCCGGAACAGTAAACACCGACAGTTCTTTAAACTCCGATTACTCCTTCGATTTTGGTCGGAATGGCGAATAGAAAGCAGATTCCTGGTCGGTTTTGACATACCTTCGAGGTGTACTAGGCCGATTTCTCAAAACTTTAACAAAATTTTCGAGGAGAGAGAGTAGAGAGAGTGTGTGTGTATGTGCGACTGTAAAGAGGAGATGAGGGAGTGGAAAAGGGTTTACAGAAGTAAACTCTTCCTTTTATACTCCATTCGAAAATACCAGTCTCCCACACAGTGTAAATCGCAGTCTTTATCCCAATAAAAAAATTTAAAATAAAACTTTTTGAGGATATTAAAATAAAAATAAAATTAAATTAAAATGAAAATAAAAATAAAAATAAAATAAACTAATTTCAAAATTTTAAGAATTAATGGATTTAAAAAATAATTTTTTTTTTGACAATTATAAAAATAAAATAAAATTAAAAATAAAGAAAATTTTAAATTTTGAATAAGCATAGACAATTTATTTTAACATTACTGAAAAAATCTTGTGACACTGGGATCAAAGTTGTTAGACAGCCTTAATCCATTTGCCGGTACCTTTTATCTTCACGTTTTTGTCTGGTCGATCGCCGGTATTGTGGTCCACTTAAGCACGAGAAATTTGTGACACATTTAGGACATAGTATTTGTTACAAGACAAGGTGAACTTAACTTCCTAGATACTATATCTGATCCTAAGTTCCTAGATACTATATCTTAAGGACCATTCAGCTGAAGACGACCATAAATATTATTGTCCACTTAAATTGAGCAACGAGATCTATAGACAATCTTTGAGTGTTCAATTTTAATTGTACTGGAATATGTTTCCCGCTTCCTGATATGCCCCAGTAATCAAAGACTTCCAGAGTACTCCTTACATCGGGTGAGCAGACAATCATTAGGAGAGAAGATAGATTCAGATTATTATCACTTATAGTTTTAGAGGGATTGAGAAGTAGAAAGATGCATATGCTGTGTACCAGATCCGATTGTTAGTCACGCAAAGGAGACAGCATATGGCTAACAGATAAGAAGAATTTCATATATATATATATATATATATATATATATATATATATATATATATATATATATATATATATATGCAGAGAAATAGAGTTGCATATGTTACAGTCCAGGTCGGATTGTTAGTCACGCAGAGGAGGTAACATATGACTAATAGACAAATAGAAAAGAAAACAATTTTCTACAGACCTAATTCATCGGAGTTTACCAGTCGCCCCATCAATACCGGAATTAAGGACAGAATCCGCACATTGAGGAAAAGTTAAAGCACGGTTCCAGATACAAGTTCATTTAATGTGACGAGTAGATTCCCATATATATCTCCCTGCTCAACCTATCTAAGCATCGTATTGTCAGGCTAAACAGATCTAACTAGGTCAAGATTTGTCAAGTATATAGATTTCCTAAGTTTAGCTCTGCCTAGTCATGTCCATTTAGAATCTTTCGTGCCTACCGACGCATCAAACCGGAGCATAGACCCTTCAACTTTGGGTACGTTACGCAGACTCAGGTTGCATGTTATCACATGATCATATCACTTCCCATACAATAATCACAAGCAGAACTATTAGCGACAATATTTTTGATTTTTCTGAATTTTTGATGTTTTTGGAATTTTGATTTTTTTTTGAATTTTTGATGTTTTTGGATTTTTGGATTTTTGAATGTTTTTCTGAAAAAAATAAAACAGAAACAAAATATTTTTGGATTTTTGAAATTTTTAATGTTTTTGGATTTTTGAATGTTTTTCTGAAAAAAAAACAGAAACAAAATATTTTTGGATTTTTGGTTCCCCCTAAATTTGTGCATGGGAGAGAATGAAATGACTAAAATGCGCAAATTTAACCTAAGGCTAACCAAAAAGTTTAATCCTCAAAACAAATCATTTTTAAAAATCCCACAAGCAAATCAAATTGAGCTTTGTGAAAAGGCTTTATGAACAGGTCCGCCACATTATTGTCAGTGTGAACATGTTCTAGCCTAATGAGCGAGCGCTCATAACAATCTCTGATAAAATGAATTTTGATGTCAATGTGCTTGGTTTTGGAATGTTGGACTGGATTTTTAGCAATTTGTATAGCATCCTCATTATCACAATGAATTGGGGTTTCTAGATAATTCAAACCGTAGTCCAACAGCTGATGTTGGATCCATATGACTTGAGAACAACAGGCAGACCCAACAACATATTCCGCTTCTGCTGTTGAGGTTGAGACGTATACTGCTTCTTGCACTGCCATGAGACCAGTCTATCTCCAAGAAATTGGCATCCTCCTGAAGTCGATTTTCTATCAAGCTCATACCCGCCATAGTTGCTGTCTACAAAAGCATAAAGGTCAAATTCGGGATATTTCGGATACCAGAGGCCCAGTTTTGGGCAACCTTTGAGATACCGAAAAATCCGTGTAACAACAATAAGATGAGAAAGTTTAGGATTGGCCTGGAAGCGTGCGCATTGACAGACCACAAACATTATATCTTGGCGACTAGCAGTCAGATACATGAGCGATCCGATCATTGATCGATAATACGTCTGATCTACGGATTCGCCTTCAAGATCAGGAGCTAGTAAAGGTCTCTCCTCCATGGGTGTAAGAGCAGGTTTCGCGTCTCGTAACCCGAACTTCTCTAGCATTTGCTTGGTGAATCAGGATTCCGGTAGAAGATTATTTGACCTGAAGCCCCAGAAACATGGTCATCTCTCCTAGAGAACTCATCTCAAACCTTTTCTTCATCACACCTTCAAATTCCTTGCAAAGCTGTGGACAGGTTGACCCGAAGATAATGTCGTCAACATAGATCTGAACTAGTATCTGATCATTACCCACATACTTGATAAACAAAGTTTGATCAATGGTGTCGCGAGAGTATCCATGCTCGAGCAAATGCTTCGTTAGAGTCGCATACCATGCTCGAGGAGCTTGAAGTAACCCATACAAAGCTTTGTCCAACTTGTAGACACAATTAGGGAACTTTGAGTCAACAAACCCAGGGGGTTGATCAACATAAATTTCTTCCTTCACCTTGCCATAAAAGAAGGCGGTCTTGACATCCATTTGGTAGACTGTGAAATTCATGTAGGAAGCATATGCGAGAAAGATGCGAATAGCCTCCAACCGAGCCACGGGACCAAATACCTCAGTATAGTCAAGACCCTCAATTTGTCGAAACCCGCGAACCACCAACCTTGCTTTATTTCGCACGATTACACCCGAATCATCCTGCTTATTACGATAGACCCAACGCGTGTCAAGAGCCCTTTTTCCCTTTGGTAAGTCAACCAATTTTCCAAACCCCGAGCTTTTCAAACTGATTAAGCTCCTCATGCATTGCATCCACCCAGCTGGGATCATTCAAATCCATTTCTACATTCTTCGGCTCTATTTGAGATATAAAGCAAGAGTAGAGACATGCATTAACGTCTCCACTCTGACTTCTGGTTTTAACTCCATCTCCTAGCTGGCCAATGACGTTATCGATCGGATGATCGCGTTGAATTCTTGAGGTTATCTCTTGGCTGATATCATTAATAGAAATAGGAAGAGTGTGAATATTGAAACCTCCATCATTTATTGATTGATTCACATTAGATTGATCTGCTACAAACTCATTAGCGATTTCTTCAGGAAAGAGTAGTTCCTTAAAAGTTAAAGTGGTAGCGGAAGCATCTCTAGACATGAACTCTCTTTCAATAGGGGTAAGAGGTGTAGCATCAGCATCAGGAGTTCCATCTTGAACTTTAGACTCTGGACTAGATGGTTGATCAGATGACTCCCCCTCAGGTGTAGTAGAGGACTCCCCCTCACGTGGAGCAGAGGACTCCCCCTCAACCGTTGGAGGTCTATAGACAACTTCTTCGTCTTCGTCTTCATACACAATCTTCAAACCAGAAGAGGATCCACTTGAACCATCTGAAGACACATTGAGAGATTTGAAAAGTGATGTGTAATCAAATAACCAGTCGGTACCCACTTGAGCGTCTATTTCATTCTCCTCCAACCAGCGGACGTCATAGGATTCGACTATCTGCTTACTCTTCTTGTTGTAAACCCCATACGCGGTGCGCGCATCATACCTTACAAAGTAACAATCCTCGGCTTTGGCGTTGAATTTAGGGTTGGAATCCAAGTGAAGAAGGGTGCAAGGACAACCAAATATGCGGAGATGGCTAACGGAAGGCTTGTGAACATAGAGAATTTTGTACGGGGTCTTCATTTGCGCTTTGTTGATTAGAACACGATTCTGCACATAGCAAGCAGTGTTAATCGCCTCGGCCCAAAAGAAAACAGGTAGTTTGGAATCACAAAGCATTGTCCTTGCGGTGTCTTTCAATGTTCTATTTCTCCTTTCAGCAACACCGTTCTGTTGAGGCGTGTGAGCAGAGCTGTATTGACACACTATCCCCTTTTTGTGCAAAAGTGGTCAAAAACCGAACTCTTGAACTCAGTTCCATTGTCAGTATGGAGTGCCTTCACTTGGTTATTGGTTTGCTTCTTAATCATCACAACGAACTTCTTAATCAGATCAGCAACTCCCGCTTTGTTGGATAAGAAGAAGACCCATGTAAACACACTTCTCAAATGTACGAGCTTATGTTGATGCTCAGGACATTGACCGGACCAAATAAGTCCATATGCATTACTTGGAGCACTTGACTAATTGAGTTGACTTGCTTGGGCAGGTGTGGTTTCCTATGGTTTTTGCCTTGAGCACAGGAAACACACTTCTCAAATGTAATAAAGTCTCTGACAGGTTGGCCTCGGACCATCTCATTCTTTGCAAGGCGATTCAAGTTTTTCGCGTTAGCATGACCGAGCCTTCGGTGCCATAGCATTGCGTTTTGTTCGGAGACTTTTGAGAAAAGGCAAGTGACTTGTTCAGGTAGGTTGTTGTTCATGTCAATAATGTAAGCATTGCCATCCCGCTTAGATTTAACAAGAATCCACTCTTCCGGGATAACAATGTTTGGCTTGAGAATCATACAGTCTTTGTCGGTAAAATGGGTAGAATAGCCTTTGTCTCAAATTTAGGAAACACTCAACAAGCTGTGTTTTAACTCGGGAGCGAAGTTGACATTCTCAAAGCTTAACACTCCATTTGTGACAGTTCCTCTTTTTGTGATCTTGCCACCATCTCTGCCCGCAAAGGAGACATAACCCCCATTAAAAGATTGAATTTCGCTCAATTGGGAGATGTCTCCAGTCATATACCGGGAGCAGCCGCTGTCGACGTACCAAGGATGGACGAAATTCCTCCACAACTGTCCCTGCAAAATGAGCGGAATCATTTAGATTTGGGAACCCAGGTCATCACTGTCCTGGGTTTCCTTTTCACTTTCTCTGAATTTACATTTAAAGATCTCAAACAAGGATCCACATTCCTAATCACTTCAGAGGGTGGTAATGATGGATTGGAAATTGCCTTGGGCACCCAATGAGATTTAGGCGTTATCCAATTCTCTGATGGTTTTAAAATAGGTTTCCTTTTAGTTTGCACTGAGCCTCCGGATGTTCTACCAGAATTGGTTGAAGATCCAAAATGGCCTTTTGATGAAACTGATCTTGGCGAAGCCTTGTTCAGTTTTGGCAAACTATTTTGAGTTTTGTTGATAAAAACCTTTTTATTCTTTTGAAAAACATCCCTTTTTCTACTTTGGTCATCTTTCCAATCATCATTTCGAGAACGATTTCTTGAGGATTTTCTAATTAAAGACCTTCCTCGAGATTTGTTCTCTCCTCTTGGTGACAAATAGTTTACAAAGATCCTGTTTTGACAATTCCTAGCTATATAACCACCGACACCACAATTAAAACAAATTTGTTTATTATTTGAACTTGTACTACATTTCTCAGATTTGTTTTCTTTATGGACACTCTTACTTTTCTCATAAGAACATGAATGAGAACTAGATTGATATATAAGAGAGGGTGTCTCAATTGTTGTGACTTGTGGAGTTGACGGTGTTTCATTATTATCACAAGCATCAGAATTACCAAACAGTTGATCAAACATATCAAAGAAATTAAATTCAACAGAATCAGAATTAGAAACATCACACAAAACATCATCAGTCTTAACATTTGAATCACAAACAGAAACAGAAATATCAGAATTAGGAACAGAAATAGAAACAAAAACTCCAACTCCATGCTTCGCCTGATCTAAGGGTTGATCTGCAGAGGAAGTAGAAGCGTCAGTACTTTCAACATTTACAAACCCTCCTGAGACGAAACCAGATGGTTTTCCATAAACCATAAATGATTCATTGGCAATCTCATCTTTAGACAAGGGTTGATACAGATATGTATGATTATAAGGAGGAGGCACACTATCATATCGCAAACCCTTTTGTTGGTTTCGTTTAAAATCCATGCAGTGATCGATCATATTGGCAACTACCTCGCTTGATCCATCAAATTTTTGAAAAGCAAAGTTTGCAGACTCAAATCTTTTCTTTGATGTATCAAGCTCGGCAGTCAGCGCATCATTTTGCCTTTTAACATAATTGTACAGTTCACATTTCTCACTCTACTCTGCTTGGAATCTTCTAAAATCGTTTATCTTAGCTTCTAATTGGGTTTTAAGGGACTTTTTTCCTTTCCTAAGTTGGTAGCCCTAATATCTAAGGCCCTCTACTTCTCTACGCAATAATTGGACTTCATCACGAAGAACTATTAACATATTCTTTACATGCATAAGAACAAGATGGTAGGGTTACCTCGTTTTTCTTGGGCTTGGAAGAGGTAGACGCCATGAAAGCAAACTGCAGCTCCATCATTTCTGCCTCTGGATCAGCTTCATTAGTCTTCAAGGAAGCATCATCGATCTGAGCTAGGTGAGCATTTTCTGGCCCTGAAATGTTCAAATCCTGAATCTGGTCCTCCCAGTCAAAAGACTGTGCGACCATAGCGGTCTCACCATTAGCTGCAGCACCTGCATGGTTGTTTCCCACTACTACCATCGTTCTGTTGTTGTTGACCCTGCGATCTGGCTTTGGACAATCACGATCAAAGTGACCCGGCTCATGGCAATTGAAACATCTCAGCATGCTCTTGTTGAATCCCACCTTCTTGTCAGCATTAATGCCCCAGTTGCTCTTTCCAGTGTTCTTAGCAAACTGCTTGGCCCTAAAAACAGCCATAGCAATCTGCCACGTGATGTCCATCTCTTCTACGTCTTCAGGATAAATCTGGTCCAAATCAGCAAATGACAGCTAAGGTAGAAGATTTCCAGCTACAAAAGCATTGTAGCAGTTAACAAGCAAAGTAGCTATAGCCATATTTTCATCAGTATCCTTAGGGTTTGAGGAAGAGGCTACAGCAGGCACATTTGGAGAAGAAAAAACATGTGGGGAGACAAATGGTTGATTCTGAGGATGAGGAATAGGTGATGCAGTAGTGAAGGTCTGAATCTGAGGTGGTTTAACAGCAAACCCTTGACCTGAAGAGGACATGATTGAGGACAGAGCATTGTTGGATGAGATCCCAAGATTTGCAGTAGAGTATGAGCTCATGTGATTGATCTCTCTCTGTTTGTCATCAATATCACAAGCTTTGATGATTGCCATGGTTTCAGGAAAAGTGAGGTGGTTTAGATCCTTAGTCTTCTTGATCACAGCAACATTCATATCCCATGATCTGTGAAGAGCATTGATAAGCTTCTTGTTGATTTCTGACTTGGTCAAGTAAATCCCATATATGTTCATGTCCATTGTGAGAGTTGTGAACCTCTGCAATTGAGCCTCAAGAGTCTCTCCTGGAATGTAGTTGAACATGTTGAACTTTTGTCTCAACATGTCCTGGCGACTCTCCATCATATCCTCATTGGCCTAATAAACTTCAATTAGGGCTTCCCATAGATCTTTAGTTGAAGTGTACTCACGAAAACCTTGAGCGATGTCGGGAGATAATGCCATAGTTAATGTGGCTAAAGCCCTTTCTTGCTCCTCAATTTTCTGAAACTCCTCATCAGTGTAGTTTTCAACCTCCTTGTCAATCACTTGGCCTCCGATTGTCGTGGTGATTCTAACAGGGCCTCTAAGAATGCTTCTCCATACCTTAAAGTCCTTCATTTTGATGTACTTTTCAATTCTATACTTCCATTCGGGGAAACCATCTGTAGACATCAATCTTGGAATTCGTGTGGTGGTGCCCATAACAGTGTCAAGTTCATGGAAATAATTTTGACCTTGAGAATCCATTTGAAATCCAACAAGTTAAACACATTTAGTTCAAAATTTGAGTTTACGGTTGAAAGTGTTTACGACCGTGAACTAGGTTTACGGATCAGGGGATTATGACCGTAAATAGGGTTTACGTGTTGGATTAGTGTCTAAGTCCATAACTATTTTGGTATGTACTTGACCCGATGGTGCATGGTCCTTTTGGGTTGCCTTCACCAAAGCAACTTGATAGGATGAGTTATGGAGAGAAAGGATTAAATATGATTTATTAACATATTGTGAGAATAATATATTAAAGGAGAAATCATATTGTTTAATTAATATTAGTCAAGAATTAATAAGAATTAAGTTTGTGACTAAAAGAGATTAATTAAACTTAAGGGACTAGAATTGTAATTATAAGATAATTGCAATTGGTCCATGGATTGCCTTATATTATAAGGTTGGACGAATTCTATGGGGAAACCCATTAGAAATCGTCCAAGGCTTTTAAGGAAAGGAGTCCATGGGTTGCTTAGGGCTTAAGCATCCAAATTAGGGTTTCCTTGTTAGATAACCCTAATAGCCTCACTATTTAAAGAGCCCTTATGCCCAAAAACGTGGACAAGCTTCCTTCTAGGGTTTCCACACGTTTTGGGCAGCCTCCTTCTCTTCTCTTCTTCATCCTCTTGCTCTTGGTGTTTGTGAACCATTAGAGGAGTGACATTTTTGACTCTAAGCTTTCTAAAGTCAATACAAGAAGGATTTGAGATTGTTATTGCTACATAAAAATCAAGGTATGATCTAAACCCTAATTATATGATATATTGATTATCATATGCTAGATCTAGGGTTTATAGTCTTGGATAACTTGCATGTACAATAGAGAAACCTAGATCCAAGCATTAGGGTTTGTATGAGCACATAGGATGTTCTTATGTCTAAAACCCATCAGTGGTATCAGAGACTTGATTGGTTTCTATTGTATTGACGCCTTGTTTGTTTGTTCAAGCTGTAAAAACGATTTTTTGGGCCCCTATTTGATGAACTCGGCGAGTTCCAATGTGGACTCGGCGAGTAGCTCCAACTCAACGAGTCCATAGAGGAACTCGGCGAGTTCGAGCGTCAGAAGGAGGCTGTTTCGGGATTTTTGCCTATTTTGACTTAGGATAATTGCCATAATTGTTTAAAATTAATAAAATTCGAATTTTATTGATTCCCTATGATTATCCTTGTCAAAATAAAAGATTTTGGTCATCTAATTAGATAATTGTTACCTTATTTGATAAATGTTAAGTTATGGAAATTATTTGATCATTATCTTGGAAGAATTTGAACTAGATCTAATTAGATAACCACCAATTATAGTTAATTGCCTTATTTGAATTATGTGATCTAGAATATTCTTGACAAAGCTTGGAAAGGTTTCAAATTAATCCCTTTAGGTTTTATAGTTTAAATTAGAACTTGAAAGTTTAGAATTTAAATAGTTGAAACCCTAATGTTTTGAAAAAGGTTTCAAAACTTGCCCTCAAGTTTTGGAATTTAAATTTTGGTTGAAAAGTTTGATTTTGAAATATTTAAATTCTAAACCCTAATGGTTTGAAATGTTTCAAAACTTGCCCTCAAGTTTTGGAATTTAAAAGTTGATTAAAAGTTTAATTTAGGAATGTTAAATTCTAAAACCCTAGTATTGTTTTGAAAAGTTCAAATCACACCCTTATGGTTTTATTAATTAATTAAGGTGTATAATTAAAAGAGGTTTAATAAATCCATAAAAGTTTAGGTTTACAATTTAATTGAATTAAAAGTATAATTATTAAATTTGACCTCCTAGTATTTTAAAAGTGTAAAATACACCCTATACTATATATAACATTAAAACTCTAACATTATATATATATATATATATATATATATATATATATATATATATATATATATATATATATATGTATGAGTAAGAGTCAGTCTTACCGTTAGTAGGTCTCATTCACGAAACTGGTCTATAAGGGGTGTTTAAGGAAATTGCCTATAAAATGGCGATTAAATGGGTATCCACTCTTACCTAGGGGTGTTGAACGGGTAATTTTTTCGGGTTTCGGGTAATTCGGGTCGGGTAATTCGGGTTTTTCATGTTAGAAAAATTACCCGTTACCCTACCCAAACTAAATTCGGGTAATTCGGGTTTGGGTAATTCGGGTATCGGGTCGGGTTTGGGTAATTCGGGTATTACCCGAAATATATGATTTTTTTTTAATTTCACCTAAAAATAAATTTAATGAAATAAATACGTCTTGCTTTATTAGTCTTGTTTATATAAACAAATGAGACATAAACGAAGTTACTCAAGCTTTGAACATTGAGATTTTCTACTCAATAATACATCAAGTAATTTTTTAACGACTTAATCTAATCTAATAAGATGTTAAAAAAACAAATACCTAAAGATCTTAATTTAAAATTTTAAAATGTTTAAGATAAATGTAGTCATAAGTTTTGTCATGTTCTAAAGTTTCGTCAAGATAATGAGTTTGTTAGTTGTAATAAAAACTATAATCAAGAAAACAGTTAAATTTTAAAGAACGTGATGATATATAAAAATTATTTTTAATATTGTTAGTGTCGTATTGTCATAATAAATATATTTATGTTTTACAATAATGATAGTTAGTTTAAGCGTGATCAAATACCTGTTATATAGTACAAGCTCTACAAAAAAAAAATTAAAATAATTTGGGTAATTCGGGTAATTCGGGTATACCCGAAACCCAAAAAATATACCCTTTACCCGACCCGAAAAAATTTCGGGTAACCCGATTACCCGGAAAAATTTACCCGATACCCGATTTACCCGACCCGTTTTACCCGATACCCGAAAAAATCGGGCGGGTAATTCGGGTATCGGGTATTTTCGACAGGGCTACTCTTACCTACCGCACTCTTGACTAGTGGAGGGTCGTTAGCCGAACGGTTAGGATAGGAAAAAAAACCTTCCATTATAAGTATAATGAAGTACAAAAGTAACTAAATATTTTACAAATTCCCAATCTTAGTTACTTAGGCAAAAGTGAATTGATGCAATTCCATGAAATTACACTTTGTGCCCTTGCGAAGACGTTAGTGGAGCGTGTGTGGTTTACCGGCACACTAAATGGTTCTAAGCAAAGGTAGCAAAGGCTGACTCAATGTTTGTTATATTTCGGTGGAGCATGTGTGGTTTACCGGCACATCGAATAGATGACTGTAACATGTGGGGGCACCATGTGAGTTTGCATGGTTATTCACACCCGCTTTGTGATCCTCGGCATCCTAGTCACAAACAAGAGGGGCATATCGAGATTTAAACATGTCATTGAAATGTTCAATGAATCTCAAAGGATCTAAGAGTTTTCATAGATTTAAAACTTAAATTTCTTTTCGTTTTTTTCGTGGTGGAAATTAGTGAATCGTCATTCACTTACCTTCAAATATTCTGCAACTAGATTATGGCATCCCTTTTCTAGGTTGTAGCATATTGTGTTGGGTCCTAGCCTTAGTATCTCATTTGGGTGATTTGCTAAGGACTCAATGAATCAACTAACTTGAATTTGTTTTCTCCCATTTTGTAGATGTCAAAGTACGAAAACTATGGTCTTCCCAAATCACGTGGAACAAGCATTCCACATGAAGATGATATTCCACGATTCGATCGAGGAACAAGAGATCATGCTTCACTTCCTCCACCTCCTCCAATTATTCTCCCTAACCCACAAGTTCGAAGGCTTGAAAGGTTCAAGCTCACCCAAGCCCTTTTGGCAAGTAAACATAAAGAAGGGAAGTCGGTGAGTGCACACGTCCTAGGGATGAAGTCACACATTGATAGGTTAAGAATGTTGGGATTCGTTGTCTGTGAGGAGATGGTTGTTGATTGGGTTCTTCAATCACTTCCTAACTCATATAGTCAGTTCATAAGAGAGTACTATATGATGAACTGCGACGTGACCCTTATAGATCTCACCTATATGCTTATTGCCGCTGAATCAACAATGGTTTGGCGCAATAGAAAAGCAAAGTTGATTGGTGAATCTGCCTTCAAGACCTCTATGGATATAGACAATGGCAACGAAAGACATACCGTGATCGAAGAGTTTGATCATAAGAGAAAGGCAATATCTGAAGTAGTTCCATGTACTGTTCCAAAAGAGTCGATTTGCTTTTGTTGCTAAGAGAAGGGGCATTGGAGACGAAGCTGCCCTATTTACCTAAGAGATCTAAGAGATGGGAGAGTCAAAACGTATGGCTCTGCTTTAGGTAAAATCCATTGACTAACTCTTTTAAGCTCCTATTCTAGATTCTTAATACATAATGTGATAAGATTACAATTGATGTTTTGTAGGATCGAAGAAAAGAAAGGAAGCTTAAGGGAAGAAGTGAGCAGAATCTAACCGTGAAGGAATGGATTTCGATCGCATTACTTGAAGATTAGATTCTTGAGCTACTACTTAGAGTTAGAATGAGATTGCTAAGAAATATGTATAAGCATAGTTTTTTTTAATGAATTGCATTGTAAGGACAAATTTTTCCGCAATAAAATAAATTTTGATTTTATATTATTTATTTATCCTTGCAATGGCATGCATGAAAATTGATGTTTGAAGGTTTCTAATATTAGCAATAATGGATTTGATTCTTAATTATGTGTTTTGTGGAAATGTCGAGAATTTACCAAATAGGGAGAGTTTCTCATCGCCCAAGTTTCAATTTGACAGAAACTTGGAATCATGCAACTTGGTTGCACGATGAATGAGAAATTTCATATTTGGAAATTAGACTAATTCATTGACAAAGTGTCAAGTGAAGGACTAGGAGATCGAGTACACAAAGTTGCGTGTTGATCAAGTCCACCATAAGAGTAACAAGATATTCATCATGATTTACTAAAGGTTTAGTAAATATGATTATACTTATAAGATTAAGTGTAATTCTAAATTGATTGAAAAAGTTTAAATCAATAGCAGAACGAATAAGAAGAATCAAGTAGGCAGAAAGATAAAAGTTTATCCATTCTAAGAAGAAGGGAGAGTACCTTTTATGCTTTATGATAGGTCTTAATGATTAAGAACCATATCTCAATTGATCCTCTAAGTGAGTCTTAGTACAATTGTATGTCTAAGAAGAGCAATCAAGAATTGAAGAAATGGTTAAATCAAGAAGTCAATCATACTTCGTTCCAAAACAAGTCTTGGAGTTAAGATTATGACATTGAGTGAAAAGTATTAAGAAGGTTTATAGCATTCATCAAATGTGGAAAGTTGTGATGTCTTGGATAAGACAAAGACCAACTAGGACCAATTTATGAAGTGTTTTGATAAAAACTACACTAACTCTTGAATATTTGTTTGTCAAGAAATGTTTATTGACAAGAGAATCTTATATGTCAATGAGTCAGTGGGAGTCTTAATGGTCTTGAAAGGTTTCAAGAACAAATCAAAATAAACCTTATTGATCATCACTAGCACACGAGTTGAGGTTTACAACCTATCGTGTTGACACTATTTTGTTTCTGTGTCATTCCAATTGACTTAATTATGCATGTGAGTTATATGACTTCTCATTTGAATGCATAAAAGGCAGGCACCTTGATCAATGGAAAGTACATTGATAGGAAAGGGTGATCTGCTTAACTACTTGGAAGACATGGTGGGCAGCTGTGTTACCATAAGGCAAGAAGTCAAGATTAAGAAAGTTTGGTCCATATGAGTTTGAATTTGTCGTAAACTTTGGTTTTGACAAATTCACATGGATAAGAACACATACACCATTAAAATCTAAGTTTCATAAGATTCCCTCCTTCATGAAAATGACTGTGAGGAAATGCTTTCACTAAGAGAGATTTTAAAAGGATAGTGATTGTGAAATTGTATTCTCGTATTCGATTATGGTTACGGTATCCCTTTCCATAATTTCAATTGTGAGATTTGGCAATTAGTCTAAATTGTTTAGACACACATATGAGCTATCTAAGGGAAAGGTGTATAAGCTTAGATAAAGGATTATCAAAGCATTAGGTATTAGAAATATGAACTTAAGAAATTCAATAAGTATTGTTTTTCTGGATGTTAAGCTGGTTTCTGAATACATGTCAAAGCTAGTGGGAGCATAAGTGTTATGTTTATAATAATCATCATGATAGTGGGAGCATAAATGTTATGATTGTATGATTATTAAGGAAAGTATTGCAAGTTAGCAATATTAATTATAGAAAAACAAGAGTTACACCTTGCAAAGTCGTAAGGGTTGTAAAGTTGTTTTGCTATAATTAAGGGAGAGAATATTATGCTTCATTTCAAATCTAAAGGCTTAGGTTGTGGAATGTTAATAATTTAGTCAAAGAAACATAGTGCGTTCTTAAAAATTCGATTATGATTACGGCATTCCTCTTCATAGTTCGAATTTTGAGAACGTAGCACATAAAATATTATGGCAAAAGATTGATAAAGTATCGAATCTTCGTGTAAGACATTATGCAATGTGTCCCATTCGCTTCGGGAATAGGATTGATTGCAAATGCTATAATATTTGACCATTCTAAAATTTTCCAAATGTCTAGCGCATTTAGAGGGAAAAAGGACGAGAATCGGTTTTGACTAACATAATTAAACAACTATCAAAGGACAATCCAAAGTTTGTCGAGGATTGGTCGCTTGTGAGTAGTTGGAAGTATAGTATTAGATGGACCATATCGATATTATTTTGAATAGATAAGATTCTATTGAGAATGAGTTGTCATATGGTAAGTATGGAAAGGTTTCCATATTGGGAGTTGGATATTGAGAATCAATGTCTAGATTAGAAATTTTATGCAAAAGGATGTTCAAAGGAATGTACTTTGAGTGAGAGACATCATATCTAAGGAATTCTCTTGTAACAATCTCCGATAAAGGACTTTGTAATTTCATTGGCTATAGTCATTGTGACTTTAGTGCAGTGATATTACAAAAGGATCATTGCATAAAATGTTAGAATCTAGCATATTCTATAAATGGCAAGAATTTGATATTCTTTCACTTGTGAAAAAGGATTGGGAGTTGCGAAATGAGTATGATTGGAAATGTGTTCATTCGATCTGTTTCACAAAGTAAGAACCATAGGTAAACATTGTGTGTATGCTAAGAGCATGGGACAAGTGTTGTAATAATTCAAGTAAAAAGTTGATTATCCGAAACAACAAATAATGAGTAATCGATATGGTGATAAATAAAAGGTGTTTTATTTATGCTCAAAAGTTTGAGGCCATATGGGATTAGTATTATTCTTGTGTTTCACTTTGCATGTTTTGACTTCCTGAATAATTTAATTGGTTTAGAACAGTCAAATTATTCGAACGGGCCACAGTCGTTCATATGTTGGAAGTAGGTATGAATAAAGACTGTCATGAATTGGTGTGTGGATTGTCTAAAGAGTATTATACATAAGCAAATGTTTGCTGCAACGTTCATGAGTGCTTATGAATATGATTTGAGCATTGGATTAAACCCACTCTCACTTGGATCACTTCATGGATTGTTATCACGAGTGATTGGTGAGACGATAACATCTTATATTCTTGAAACCGAGATGTGTGAGTTGTATCTTGCAAATCGGTTGCACATTGATAATATGTAAACGCACCAGTAACTTGGTGTCATAAAACATATTGTTTTGTGTGATTCGGTGAGTAAGTGCAAGCGAGCATTGAATCAAAGTTTATCCGTTCCTTTTATCCAAAGTAGGATAAAAGCGATATCTTTGGGCCCCTCGATGATTTAGTGATGACAAACGTAAATGCTCGGCTGGGCTAGGGCTAATTTGATTTGTTCAATTAGTCAGTCGTCATAAATTGGAAGTCGAGAAATAGTACAGAGAGAATGATTAGAAATCATGTCTCATACGATATCTAGAATGGAGGAATATAAGATCCCTTATCTAAAGGACAGGTGTATCTGATAGGATCAGAGTTGACAGCGGCTTTGGAAAGCTACGATTGCAGATCAGGATCTGAAGTCATACGCATAATACTTATTAGACTTATCCAAGTGGGAGACTATTGAGGCGTGTGAGCAGAGTTGTATTGACTTTCAATGCTCTTTGTTGATTAGAACACGATTCTGCACATAGCAAGCAGTGTTAATCGCCTCGACCCAAAAGAAAACAGGTAGTTTGGAATCACAAAGCATTGTCCTTGCAGTGTCTTTCAATGTTCTATTTCTCCTTTCAGCAACACCGTTCTGTTGAGGCGTGTGAGCAGAGCTGTATTGATGCACTATCCCCTTTTTTGCGCAAAAGTGGTCAAAAACCGAACTCTTGAACTCAGTTCCATTGTCAGTACGGAGTGCCTTCACTTGGTTATTGGTTTGCTTCTCAATCATCACAACGAACTTCTTAATCAGATCAGCAACTCCCGTTTTGTTGGATAAGAAGAAGACCCACGTAAACCGAGAGAAATCATCGATCACAACTAGATAGTACGAGCTTATGTTGATGCTCAGGACATTGACCGGACCAAATAAGTCCATATGCATTACTTGGAGCACTTGACTAATTGAGTTGACTTGCTTGGGCAGGTGTGGTTTCCTATGGTGTTTGCCTTGAGCACAGGAAACACACTTCTCAAATGTAATAAAGTCTCTGACAGGTAGGCCTCAGACCATCTCATTCTTTGCAAGGCGATTCAAGTTTTTCGCGTTAGCATGACCGAGCCTTCGGTGCCATAGCATTGCGTTTTGTTCGGAGACTTTTGAGAAAAGGCAAGTGACTTGTTCAGGTAGGTTGTTGTTCATGTCAATAATGTAAGCATTGCCATCCCGCTTAGATTTAACAAGAATCCACTCTTCCGGGATAACAATGTTTGGCTTGAGAATCATACAGTCTTTGTCGGTAAAATGGGTAGAATAGCCTTTGTCTCAAATTTAGGAAACACTCAACAAGCTGTGTTTTAACTCGGGAGCGAAGTTGACATTCTCAAAGCTTAACACTCCATTTGTGACAGTTCCTCTTTTTGTGATCTTGCCACCATCTCTGCCCGCAAAGGAGACATAACCCCCATTAAAAGATTGAATTTCGCTCAATTGGGAGATGTCTCCAGTCATATACCGGGAGCAGCCGCTATCGACGTACCAAGGATGGACGAAATTCCTCCGCAACTGTCCCTGCAAAATGAGCGGAATCATTTAGATTTGGGAACCCAGGTCATCACTGTCCTGGGTTTCCTTTTCACTTTCTCTGAATTTACATTTAAAGATCTCAAACAAGGATCCACATTCCTAATCACTTCAGAGGGTGGTAATGATGGATTGGAAATTGCCTTGGGCACCCAATGAGATTTAGGCGTTATCCAATTCTCTGATGGTTTTAAAATAGGTTTCCTTTTAGTTTGCACTGAGCCTCCGGATGTTCTACCAGAATTGGTTGAAGATCCAAAATGGCCTTTTGATGAAACTGATCTTGGCGGAGCCTTGTTCAGTTTTGGCAAACTATTTTGAGTTTTGTTGATAAAAACCTTTTTATTCTTTTGAAAAACAGCCCTTTTTTCTACTCTGGTCATCTTTCCAATCATCATTTCGAGAACGATTTCTTGAGGATTTTCTAATTAAAGACCTTCCTCGAGATTTGTTCTCTCCTCTTGGTGAAAAATAGTTTACAAAGATCCTGTTTTGACAATTCCTAGCTATATGACCACCAACACCACAATTAAAACAAATTTGTTTATTATTTAAGCCTGTACTACATTTCTCAGATTTGTTTTCTTTATGGACACTCTTACTTTTCTCATAAGAACATGAATGAGAACTAGATTGAGATATAAGAGAGGGTGTCTCAGTTGTTGTGACTTGTGGAGTTGATGGTGTTTCATGATTATCACAAGCATCAGAATTACCAAACAGTTGATCAAACATATCAAAGAAATTATATTCAACAGAATCAGAATTAGAAACATCACACAAAACATCATCAGTCTTAACATTTGAATCACAAACAGAAACAGAAATATCAGAATTAGGAACAGAAATAGAAACAGAAACTCCAACTCCATGCTTCGCCTGATCTAAGGGTTGATCTGCAGAGGAAGTAGAAGCGTCAGTACTTCCAACATTTATAAACCCTCCTGAGACGAAACCAGATGGTTTTCCATAAACCATAAATGATTCATTGGCAATCTCATCTTTAGACAAGGGTTGATACAGATATGTGTGATTATAAGGAGGAGGCACACTATCATATCCCAAACCCTTTTGTTGGTTTCGTTTAAAATCCATGCAGTGATCGATCATATTGGCAACTACCTCGCTTGATCCATCAAATTTTTGAAAAGCAAAGTTTGCAGAATCAAATCTTTTCTTTAATGTATCAAGCTCGGCAGTCAGCGCATCATTTTGCCTTTTAACATAATTGTACAGTTCACATTTCTCACTGTACTCTGCCTGGAATCTTCTAAAATCGTTTATCTTAGCTTCTAATTGGGCTTTAAGGGGATTTTGTCCTTTCCTAAGTTGGTAGCCCTCATATCTAAGGTCCTCTACTTCTCTACGCAATAATTGGACTTCATCACGAAGAACTTTAACATATTCGTTACATGCATAAGAACAAGATGGTAGGGTTACCTCGTTTTTCTTGGGCTTGGAAGAGGTAGACGCCATGAAAGCAAACTGCAGCTCCATCATTTCTGCCTCTGGATCAGCTTCATTAGTCTTCAAGGAAGCATCATCGATCTGAGCTAGGTGAGCATTTTCTGGCCCTGAAATGTTCAAATCCTGAATCTGGTCCTCCCAGTCAAAAGACTGTGCGACCATAGCGGTCTCACCATTAGCTGCAGCACCTGCATGGTTGTTTCCCACTACTACCATCGTTCTGTTGTTGTTGACCCTGCGATCTGGCTTTGGACAATCACGATCAAAGTGACCCGGCTCATGGCAATTGAAACATCTCAGCATGCTCTTGTTGAATCCCACCTTCTTGTCAGCATTAATGCCCCAGTTGCTCTTTCCAGTGTTCTTAGCAAACTGCTTGGCCCTAAAAACAGCCATAGCAATCTGCCACGTGATGTCCATCTCTTCTACGTCTTCAGGATAAATCTGGTCCAAATCAGCAAATGACAGCTAAGGTAGAAGATCTCCAGCTACAAAAGCATTGTAGCAGTTAACAAGCCTAGTAGCTAGAGCCAGATTTTCATCAGTATCCTTAGGGTTTGAGGAAGAGGCTACAGCAGGCACATTTGGAGAAGAAAAAACATGTGGGGAGACAAATGGTTGATTCTGAGGATGAGGAATAGGTGATGCAGTAGTGAAGGTCTGAATCTGAGGTGGTTTAACAGCAAACCCTTGACCTGAAGAGGACATGATTGAGGACAGAGCATTGTTGGATGAGATCCCAAGATTTGCAGTAGAGTATGAGCTCATGTGATTGATCTCTCTCTGTTTGTCATCAATATCACAAGCTTTGATGATTGCCATGGTTTCAGGAAAAGTGAGGTGGTTTAGATCCTTAGTCTTCTTGATCACAGCAACATTCATATCCCATGATCTGTGAAGAGCATTGATAAGCTTCTTGTTGATTTCTGACTTGGTCAAGTAAATCCCATATATGTTCATGTCCATTGTGAGAGTTGTGAACCTCTGCAATTGAGCCTCAAGAGTCTCTCCTGGAATGTAGTTGAACATGTTGAACTTTTGTCTCAACATGTCCTGGCGACTCTCCATCATATCCTCATTGGCCTAATAAACTTCAATTAGGGCTTCCCATAGATCTTTAGTTGAAGTGTACTCACGAAAACCTTGAGCGATGTCGGGAGATAATGCCATAGTTAATGTGGCTAAAGCCCTTTCTTGCTCCTCAATTTTCTGAAACTCCTCATCAGTGTAGTTTTCAACCTCCTTGTCAATCACTTGGCCTCCGATTGTCGTGGTGATTCTAACAGGGCCTCTAAGAATGCTTCTCCATACCTTAAAGTCCTTCATTTTGATGTACTTTTCAATTCTATACTTCCATTCGGGGAAACCATCTGTAGACATCAATCTTGGAATTCGTGTGGTGGTGCCCATAACAGTGTCAAGTTCATGGAAATAATTTTGACCTTGAGAATCCATTTGAAATCCAGCAAATTAAGCAAATTTAGTTCAAAATTTGAGTTTACGGTTGAAAGTGTTTACGACCGTAAACTAGGTTTACGGATCAGGGGATTACGACCGTAAATAGGGTTTACGTGTTGGATTAGTGTCTAAGTCCATAACTATTTTGGTATGTACTTGACCCGATGGTGCATGGTCCTTTTGGGTTGCCTTCACCAAAGCAACTTGATAGGATGAATTATGGAGAGAAAGGATTAAATATGATTTATTAATATATTATGAGAATAATATATTAAAGGAGAAATCATATTGTTTAATTAATATTAGTCAAGAATTAATAAGAATTAAGTTTGTGACTAAAAGAGATTAATTAAACTTAAGGGACTAGAATTGTAACTATAAGATAATTGCAATTGGGCCATGGATTGCCTTATATTATAAGGTTGGACGAATTCTATGGGGAAACCCATTAGAAATCGTCCAAGGCCTTTAAGGAAAGGAGTCCATGGGTTGCTTAGGGCTTAAGCATCCAAATTAGGGTTTCCTTGTTAGATAACCCTAATAGCCTCACTATTTAAAGAGCCCTTATGCCCAAAAACGTGGACAAGCTTCCTTCTAGGGTTTCCACACGTTTTGGGCAGCCTCCTTCTCTTCTCCTCTTCATCCTCTTGCTCTTGGTGTTTGTGAACCATTAGAGGAGTGACATTTGTGACTCTAAGCTTTCTAAAGTCAATACAAGAAGGATTTGAGATTGTTATTGCTACATAAAAATCAAGGTATGATATAAACCCTAATTATATGTTATATTGATTATCATATGCTAGATCTAGGGTTTATAGTCTTGGATAACTTGCATGTACAATAGAGAAACCTAGATCCAAGCATTAGGGTTTGTATGAGCACATAGGATGTTCTTATGTCTAAAACCCATCATTACGGTATATGAGTTTACGGTTTGTGAGTTTCCGGTTTATGTGTTTGCGGTCCTTGAAAGTTAGTTTACGTTTTATGATGATTCTGAGATTATGATTCTTGATGTTCTTGATTCAACAACCGTAAATGGAGTTTACGGTTGACAACAAACTTCCAGAAAGCCCTTATAAACACGATTTTTTCAGTAGAAACGATTCCCTTCACCACATAAACACTAACAGCAGGTTCGAACTTCAAAGATATCAATTGAATTAGCCCAAAAATAGATTGAAGGAAGCCTTAACACCGGTTTATGCTATGATACCAATTGTAAGGTCCAAATATGGATCTTTACCAGTAGTTAAGCAACAATCAATCACACAAGAAGAATAATATGAAAAGAAACCAAGCTTGCACACGATTATATTCAATAAATCGTCAGGTACAACTTGATGGACTCTGTGTAAACGCAATGGCATCAACAACGAACTAAAGATTAACACCTCCTCTATATATACAAGACCAGATAGTAAACTGGGTTTACGACCGTAAACATGGTTTACGGTCGTAAACGTGTTTACGGCCGTAAACATAGTTTACGGTCGTAAACACACAAAATGTCCAACAAACTAACAAACAACCCTTAAACACAATTACAGACTCATTCTAAACCAAATATACTGAAAGCCTAGACCAAACCATTTACTGGATCCTTCACACACACACACACACACCCCTATTAATCGAGCCATTAGGGTTTACTGGTTTAAAGTGGTTGAATCTTGACAGATTTAATATTGATTTCGTCCCATGATATGTCTTCTACTTCTCAATCGATTTCAAAAAGTGTGTGTGTGTATGTATGTGAATCCTTACTAAAGAAATAATGAGCTAAGAATTCTTCCAAATATGCAGATTCTTCGAGATTTGTGACACATTGTGGGTTTTTCTTCCTCGTCTTCGACAGCAGAATCGGGGACCTTGGGTCGCTCGAAGAAAGAAGAACGGAGGCGGCATCCAACGATGAAACTCGAAGGGAAGGTGGACAGAAGAATGGTCCGTTGGAACAAGGCAGGCAGGTAGGGTTTTGGTAGAGTTTGCTCGACGGGAGGAGAATAGAAGTGCGAGAAATGAGGTTGTTATCATGACATATGGAGATTTAGAGAGAGAGAGAGAGAGATGGGTTTATTTTGTTTTTCATTTTATTATAAGAATAAGAAAATAAATAAAAGAAATTAAAATATAATTATTTAAAGGGCATATTAGTCATTTTAGGTGGGTCGTGGACCAAAAACACAAGGAAATACAACCATAGGGATCAAAACCACACAAGGTATCTAAATTTGGACTAGTGATGCACCAACATTTCGTTTTGGACTAAAACTGCAGAATTTTGCCAACCACAGGAACCATTTGAAATTTTGTCATTAAATAATAAGGGAAAAATTGTCTTTACAAAAAATTTCAAACAAAATTGGACCAAACTTGTAAGAAAATGAAACTTTTGGACTATTGATGCTAACCCAAACCATTTTGGCCCAAACATGCTAGTTTTGACATACCACAGGGACCATTCTTGCAATTTTGTCTCTCTCTCTCTCTCTCTCTGTATATATATATATATATATATATATATATATATATATATATATATATATATATATATATATATATATATATATATATATATATATATATATATATATATATATATATATATATATTAAGGGTGAGTTTCAAAAGAGAACGATTATTCATAATGAACCAAGGAACCAATCGTTAACGTCTAAAATTAAAGCGATCAACGGCCAAGAGTTTGGATGTACACTCGTACATTGGACGCACATCCACCGGATTAACTATAAAACTCACATCTTTACCAAAAAAACTCACCAATTTATTTCGTTTAATTTTTTTAAGCTACGTTTTTTATCGACAAAAAAACGAAATATACCTTTATTCAAGATTTTTGTCCTTTTTCAGTAGACATTCATGTTGATATATAAAAAACAATTTTTTTCCGAAAAAACTCACTTCGTTTTTTTGTTTTTTTTCAATAATTAATTTTATTTAAAAAAAAACCAATTTTACAAAAAAATCTCAATTTTTTATTCTCTATTAATAAACATCATCAAAGATTTAAAAATTACAAAAAAAAAAAAAAAAAAAAAAAAAAAAAAAAAAACTTGATTAATTCAGATTCGCATTATAAATCTAAATTATGAATATTTGAATTTTAGTATTCACAATCTGAATCTGACTTACTATTATTCACATTGTGAATCTGCTTATATTCACTATGTGAATCTTGACAGATTCATAATGTGATTCTGAGTAGATTTATAATGTGAATTTGTATTAAAATTTCATTGTTTTTTCTTTTTTACAAATATATGTTTAAAGAGTACCAAAAAATATGAATTTTGGTTTTTTTATTAAAATTTTTCGATAAAAACTAAATCTTAACTTTTCAAAAAAAAAATGAAGCGAGCTTTTTTGAAAAAAAATCATTTTTTTATATCAATATGGATCTCAATGGAAAAATGACGAAAAACCATTAATAATAGTATATTCGTTTTTTTCCGATAAAAAACATGTCCTAAAAAATTAAACGAAAAAAAGCATGTGAGTTTTGTTATAATCGGGTGCATGTGCGTCAATTATAAAAGTCCACAGTCTTTCATTTTGCCGTTGATCGCTTTAAATTCCGACGCTTTAAATTGGTTTTTGGTTCCTTCATTAATAATGGTTCTCTATTGAACTTATATATATATATATATATATATATATATATATATATATATATATATATATATATATATATATATATATATATATATATATATATATATGGTGATGTTCAATAAAGAACCATAATCAACCAAGAAACCAATGAACCAATCTCTTTTTCAATTTTTAGAGCTTATTTTTTTATAAAATAAAAATAAAAATAAAAATAAAAAAACTAAAAATATAAAAATTCATAACTTTTTATCCTTTTCATTGATATCAAATTCGATAATTTTTTTTTCTGTCAAATTCACAATGTGAATCTAAATTCACACGGTAAATCCGAAAAATATGTTTGACATTCACAATGTTAAGTTATGAATTTATATATATATATATATATATATATATATATATATATATATATATATATATATATATATATATATATATATATATATATTTTATAAAGAATAAGATCTAGAACTTGAAAAAAGAAATTTGGTTCTTTGAAGAACCACTAATTATGGTTCTCTATTGAACTTTATATATATATATATATATATATATATATATATATATATATATATATATATATATATATATATATATATATATATATAGGTTAGGTTCATATGAGACGGGCTAATTTTGTGAGACCGTGAGATGCATTTTTTTATTTTTTTATTTTTCTAAATTTTTTTTAGTTAATTCAAGTTCCGAAAATAATATTTGAAAAAAGAATTTTTTTATTTTTCCATTTATTTTGCATTTTAAAATTATTTTTAGAATATGTACAATGTAATATTTTATTTAAAATATTTCACGTATTTTTCAAAAAAAATGGGATTTTTTTTTTATTTTTTTAGTTAATTCAAGTTCCGAAAATAATATTTAAAAAAAGAATTTTTAGATTTTTCTATTTATTTTGCATTTTAAAATTATTTTTTAGAATATGTCAGTGTAATATTCTATTTAGAATATTTCACATATTTTTAAAAAAAAAAAAAAAACGAGATTTTTTTTTATTTTTTTTATTATTTTTTATTTTTTTAAATTTTTTTTCGTTAATTCAAGTTCCGAAAATAGTATTTAGAAAAAGAATTTTTGGATTTTTCCATTTATTTTGCATTTTAAAATTATTTTTAGAATATGTACAGTGTAATATTCTATTTAGAATATTTCACATATTTATCAAAAAAAATGAGATTTTTTTTTATTTTTTTTAGTTAATTCAAGTTCCGAAAATAATATTTAAAAAAAGAATTTTTAGATTTTTCTATTTATTTTGCATTTTAAAATTATTTTTTAGAATATGTCAGTGTAATATTCTATTTAGAATATTTCACGTATTTTAAAAAAAAAAAAAACGGGATTTTTTTTATTATTTTTTATTTTTAAAATTTTTTTTTTTTCGTTAACTGAAGTTCCGAAAATAGTATTTAAAAAAAGAATTTTTGGATTTTTCCATTTATTTTGTATTTTAAAATTATTTTTAGATTTGGTCTCACGGTCTCACAAAATTAGAATGGTCTCAAATAAACTTGAACCTATATATATATATATATATATATATATATATATATATATATATATATATATATATATATATATATATATATATATATATATATATATATAACATTTTTAAAATTTTCTTTGGTTCAAAAAAATATATCTGGGGCCTTTACATATCAACGAATTTATTTGTAATTTTAATATGATACCAATCATGTTTGACAAAGAAGATCAAGACAAAGATTATTTGAAAAGGGAGAGGGATGTGTATGATCCCAATTTTATATATGCTTGTGGGTTAGTATTAGTCCCCTTCCTTGAAGCACAGTAAGTCGACAAGCCCCCACCTTGTTGAGTGGATCTTGTGGTCCATATTCATCTGCTATCTACATTCTACTCTCTGGTAACCTAGTGTTTTGTTAATATTTAGTGTTTACATGCATTCATTCACCCACCTTCACCTCTACCACTACCCCCACCGCATTCACCACCAACCACCGCCCCTTGCTGCATCTTTGTCTCACTGATTTGTCGCCTTCTATCATGCCGTCCGTCTACAGTCTACTTGGCATCCGCTATATGAGTTGTCGTAGCCCATGGTTGGCAACCACCAAGTATGTTCAAGTTTAGGTACTAATTATGTTTACCACAAAAAGTATGAAGTATTTAAGTTTTATGTTTTTATGTTTTGATCATCAGAAACATCAACCATTAGTATCTTTATACATTTCAACAAGTTTTGGACGAACATGGTCTAAATGAACATGGTTGTGTTGTTTGATAATCCCCGTAAAGTTTTTAGTTGATGTACATTGCTCACGCGGTATTATTTTAACGGTAAGTAGAACTTTTACTAAAACACCAAATTTGCAAACCTATAATAAGATTTAAACATGGTTAACGCGAATTGGAATGTTTAACTCCCAAGTGATCAATAAATGTTGTATAAGATTTAAGTTTTGACACGTCTTTTACTATTATTTTAGAATTAGAATTATTGTAATTTACCTTCCTATATTTATAGCAAAACCATATAAAGTTGGCTGTTTACCTTTTTTAGGTGAGGCCCATAGATTAAATTTATTAAATAATAAATAGTTTCATAGTATTCGGGAGCGATCTTACCTCCTATAACTCTATAAGTGTAATTGTGATTTAAATGCTCTTAAATCATCATAATAAAATCTGATAACACCTCATGTAATCAAACGAATTATGTTTACAGTTTGAATGATTTTATATCATGTTTCTCTGAATTTTGTAAATACAAACAACATCTGAATTTAAACACTTTTAGCTTTTAAGATAGGAGAAAATATTTTTGTTTAAACCCTTATAGGTATTGAGTTTTACTCTGTTTGAATTTGTAAAAGGTTTATTTAAGGAAATGTTATCCTAAATTGATTTTTCATTTCAAATTTTAAAATTTTAAATTTCTTAATTTAATTATATTAAATTAATAACAATAGAAAAAAATATATAAAAAATTAATACAAATTATAAGATGATATAATTTTATGTATTTATTTGAATTAACGAGTATAATTTTATATAACACAAAAAATATTTCTTAATTAATAATTTATTTTGAGTTTTTACTATGAAAATTTAATAAATTTTAAAACCATGATTCCCACATATTATAAATTAGTATACAAATATAAAAGCATAACATATATCCCTTAATCGGTATCATGACTAATATGAACAATATAAATTTTAATATCCCAAAGTCAAGGAGAATGATATTCATTGTTAAATGTAAATTCTTATTTGTTAATTAGTATCTTCTTACTAGTAAGATAAAATGATAAATAAGTAATGAATTACAACTTACAACACAATAAAGGGTTGTCATGGATACCCTATACAACTGGATATGGGCGTATATGTCACATAAAGGAGACATAAAAGAAAGCCATACCCCCTCACCGTATATATATTATTAATAGGCCACATGCCCTTGAAAGATGCTACAAAACACAAGGTTCCCTTTAGGTGATATGTCCTCAAGTTTCTAAACCCCACATGTCCTTTATGAAAATATTCTCAAATCACTGTATCTTCACAGAGCGGCAGCCTTGCAAACTTCTTTCAAACATCTTGTAAATTGTCCATATAGACTGTCTTTCTTTAATTTTGAAAGGTAATATATATGATTATTATATATTAACTAATCGTTGTATTTTGATTGGCAGTGTAGTTATTATATATATTAACTTAGTATAAAACCAATTTGGTTATTATATTAACTTAGCACTATATTAAACCATATGCATGACAGTATTAAGAAATAATTAGTTTGTAGCTTACTAATATTTATTTAACTAACTAAGTATATACTATAAAACAAAATATATTAATATAATAAATTAAATTTAACATAACTAAAAATATAGACAAATTATATTAATCGAAAAAGATTCATTTAAACACAACCAGCCTTAATCGATTATAACTAATTGATAAAATAAAAACATAAAATTATATTATTTGTTCTTTTAATAGCATATTAATTTCTCTTTCATATAAAATAAAGGGACAATTTCATATATGTCCCTCTTAAACCTCAAAATATCATATTTACCTAGCTTAATTTCTTAATATCATATTTACCCTTCATAAACCTTCAGAATATCATATTTGTCTAAATCCTTTTTTATAATGTTTTTAATATTTTATAATAATCCTTTTTTATGACGTTCATATGCTAGTTCTAATATCGTAGTCGTACGCTTAGAATCCTAAACACATAAGATTTCCAGATCCGGTCAGCAACAGACCATAGATCCGAACAATTAATGGCATATATGGCAAACATATAGCATTTAGCACATAAAATCATTTTATGCAATTTCCCTAAAATATACTAGTGCTCGTGTCTAAAATATGGTAGACACTCATCTCACGATCATCACTTAGCATTCTAAGTTTAAGTCTAGAAATCCTACAAATTCCTAGTTCGTTTAAACTAATGCTCCGATACCAACTGTGACATCCCCAAATTTCTCGGTCAGAAAAGACCGATTTAGTTTATGCTTTTAAAATAAAATCAGAGTAATCTTTTTAAAAGATGTTGCGAAATTTGTCCCAAAAAAAACATGATAAAAAAATTTATCAAAACATTTCTTAAAGAAATATATATTTTCATTATATATCAAAACCTCGGGATGTAATGTTCTGATATAGACCAAAAGCATAAACAATATATTATAAGCCTTACAACAGATATTTACATCTACTAGCTTATAATCCAAAAATCTCTCATCATCTTCCAAACTATGCTCTGGGTCCACTACCTGTAATATAAAAAGCTGACTGGGTCAGGCTTGGGAGCCTGGTGAACATATAAGGTTTTCAACCCACAAATAATAATAGATTTATTAATTTCATCTATCAATAATAAATTTATTAATTTCATCAACCAACAATAATCATGATTACATGTTCCCGTTATCCTCACTTTACGTCCCTAAACACCTATCATAAGGGACCTAGCCTAAGGATTATCATCGGGATGGACACTACTGCTAAGGGGATTCCTCAGCCATACATGTCCTTAAGGCAACCATGAGGGGGATGGAGTACACTAGCGAACATATAGTTCACCAACACCTACAAGTTGTGAACCTACTAGCGTTCCACTGGACTGTCTAGAAAGGTCTGCGGTCATCATCTATACTCCGCTAGATGACTACAACAACAACAACATCGAGGCCTCTCATCATTATAACACACATAAACTATTTCATCTACTCATTTTTTACCCAACATTTTGTAGATAAAAATACATATACAGTTTAAAACTTGTATAAAACATCTATTCAATACCCATCTCAAATAAACAAACAATATAATTACACATAACACGTATTTTATAGAAAATACTTCATATATATGTGTAAGATGAAAGTGACTACACACTCGCATGTTAAGATGATAATCGGGCAGCACCTTGTCTCTTAAAACAATCGTTTCCAATAAAACCGAGACGTTATCTTAAAAACCGGGCTCCACACGGGCAGAGTTTCGACTCGACAAACTCTTTTTCTTGGAGAATTCGTGTAACATCTCAAAATTCAAGCCCAAAAATTTCATTTTTGATTAATTAATTCATAAAACATTCATTAGGAAATACTGTATAAACACGTCATCTCAAAACCAAGTATCATGTTTGAAACCCACAAGCATGAACAAATGTCATATCAGAGTACAATCCCAGAAAAACACTGTGCGGAAATCATATGTGAGTGTGTGTGATGCCATGCTACGCCACCGGCTCCTTCCCCTTGGATGAAGAGGTACCTGTAACCAAAAACTGAAACTGTAAGCACAAAGCTTAGTGAGTTCCCCCATCATACCACATACCATACAATACCATCGGTATCTTTCAACCGGTAACCGTCATCGATATCTTTCAACCGGTAACTGGGGACTATTCCACCCCCTACCACTAGCATACGATAGCAAGATAAAAGTGATGGGTTTTGAGCATTCTAACACTTCCTAAGTGTACATGAAACCCTAATAACCTTGGATCTATGTTTGTCTAATTATCATGCAAAGTTGAATTCCAAGGTTATATTCCTATCTAGCATACATGGGGAACAATTTTTAACTTGAATGAAAGATAGAATAACTTACCTTGTTGTTGCTTATGTTCCTTGAAACCTTGTGAGCCTAGCACCCCAAGTGTGATGCCTCAAATGCTTCACACAACACCAAATGCTCTTGGAAAGACTTTTGAGAGAACACACACTTCTTGAAATCGGCCTAGCCCTCTTGTTTCATATGTGTAGCCGATTTTGGTGGAGAATGGGATTCTTATATGGTGTTGACACATCTAGGGATACACCATGTAAACCCTAATGTGTCATGACTCTTCATTTCCATGACCCATGGGTTTGTAACTCCCATGGAGCATCCTATGGGTGGAACCCAACTTGATAATCCATGGAGCCTCTTAGCCCACTATACAAGATATGAATGATTTACATAATCAACCCATATATTTAATTAGTTATCTTTTGATCACTTAATTAATTCTAAATTAATTCTTTGATCAAACTAATCAAATAATATTATTAATATATTAGAACTTATAATATATTAATAATCTCCAAGTGTTATTTCTCTCATTTAGTCTATCCAATTGCATGGTGCCATGCAACCCAAATGGACCATGCCGGGTCGGGTCAAGTACTGACCAGAAATAGTTATGGACTTAGACACCTTATCCAACAGTCTCCCACTTGGATAAGTCCAATAACTATAACTCCAGTACTTCAGGAACCGACCGGCAATCGTAGCTCTTTCAAGGTCTCTTGGAACTGAGAAGATGTTGATACGCCATTTAAGATAAGTGATCATATAATCCTCTGTTCTAGATATCAGCCGGACAAATACATGGAACAATGTCTTACTTATTGTCCAGCAGTTTGTTTCTCAATTTCCGATTTGTTTGACAAAGAACTTAATTGAACACAACAACTTAGTTCTGACCGGGCCCGGTACATAGGTCAAAACAAAATCATCGAGGGGCCCAGATATCAGCTTCTAATCCAAGAAGGAACAGATAAACTTTGACTCATATGTTTGTGTTGGAATAGTGTCTAAGCCCGTAACTATATTTGGTATGTACTTGACCTGGTTGTGCATGGTCCTTTTGGGTTGTCTTCTCCAGAGCAACTTGACAAGGTAATTTAAGGAGAAAGAGAGAGTATTATGATTTATTAATATATTATAAGAATAATATATTAAAGGAGAAATCATATTTATTTAATTAGTATTGGTCATAAATTAATTAAGAATTAATTTAGTGGTCAAAAGAGATTAATTGAATAAAGGGGTATAAACTGTCAAATGTGTGATAGTTGAGTTTTAGGTTAAGGAAACCTAATGGGCTTAAGGGGGAACGAAATTATGATGGGTAACCATCATATTTTCGTCCAAGGGCCTTATTCCAGAAGGTTCCATGGGCTGCTTTGTGGTTAAGTTGTCCATTAGGGTTTATAGTGAAACCCTAGTAATCTGTAACTATAAATATGACCCCTAGGGCATGAATTCGGCTACCACTTGATTCTAAGAGTACCCTAGGCCGAATTCTAGCCTCTCTCTCCCTCTCTCATATTGCCTTCTTGCTTGTGGGGTTTGTGAACCATTAGAGGAGTTGCATTTGTGACTCTAGGCTCAAAAGAAGAAGATATACAAGATCTAAGCCAACAATCGAAGAGGTAAACATCTAGATCTGATTCTATATGTCAGTTATGTTGTTTATATGCTAGATTAGGGTTTGTAAGTCTTGGAATCAAAGCATGTTCAATAGTGAAACCTAGATCCAAGCATTAGGGTTTGTATGAGCACATAGGAATGTTTCTTATGCATAAAATCCCATCAGTGGTATCAGAGCTTTGATTGGTTTCAGTTGTATGTGATGCTTAACTGCTTTATTTGCTGAGAAAACGATTTTTGGTCCCTGCCCGACTCAACTCGGCGAGTCACTACCTGGACTCGGCGAGTTGGCCCCTACTCGGCGAGTCCAGGCCTGACTCGGTGAGTCAGTTCGTCAGAATTAGGGTTTTTCGGGTTTTTGGCTGCTGTTTTGACTTGGACTTGATGCTTAATTGTTTTATGAAGTTAAAATCCGAATTTTATCTATATTAAGTGTTTATCCTTGCCAAAAGAATAGACAATTTCAAATCTTTTTAAATATTAGTTACTCATGTGATAAATATGGATTATTTAAAAATTATTTGGTAATTATCTAATGACTAAAATTAAGACTAGGTCAAATATATATAATTATGAAATTAATTGGTTAATTTGAATTATTTGTTATTTGATCCCTTATGTTTTGAAAAGTTCAAAACTTTCCCTCAAGTTTTGGAATTTAAATTTTGTAGTTAAAAGTTTAATTTTGAATAATTTAAATTTCAAACCCTTAGAATTTTACAAGTTTAAAAATTCAACCCTATACTATTATATATTACAAGCTTAATTAATATATATATATATGTATAACTTAAATGTTAGTCTTACCGTTAGTAGGCCTCATTCACGAAGCCGGTCTATAAGGTGGGTATAAGGTTGCTGCCTATAGAATGGCGCTTAATGGGTGTACACTCACACCTACCGCTTGCTTGACTGGTGGAGGGTCGCTAGCCGAACGGGTAGGATAGGGAAACCCTCTACTCATTAAAAGTATAATGTTGAATACAAAGTAACTACATGCTTTTTGCAAATTCCCATTCCTAGTTACTTTAGGGTAAAATGTGAAAATGATGCTAATCCATGGAATTACACTTCGTACCCTTGTCAAACGTTGATGGAGCGCGTGTGGTTAACCGGCACATCAATTTGGGGATGACATAGGTAGCGAAGGGTGACTCAATGTTTGTCATAGATCAATGGAGCGTGTGTGGTTTACCGGCACATTGATTGGGTGATAGTGACATTGGGTGCACCACGTTAATTCGCATGGTTATTCACAAATTTGTTTGCGATCCTCGGCATCCCAGTCGCAAATTTGAAATGCATATCGAGATTTAAACATGCCATTGAAAAGTTCAATGAATCTCAAAGATCTAGGAGTTTTCAATACATTTAAAACCTAAAGTGCTTTTTCGTTTTTCATGGTGAGAATTAGTGAATCGTCATTCACTTACCTTCAAATTATTTACTTTTAGAGTACGGCATCCCTTTCTAAGTTGTAAATAATGTTGTTGGATCCTAGCCCTAATTTCTCATTTGGGTGTTTAATTAGGGATTCAATTCTAATCAAACTTTGTTCCTTTCTTTTTTTAGATGTCTGCTAACAACAACAACAACAACGCTTCTGGGTCATTCTCGTTGATGAACTTGTGTCAGAAAGTGACATTTGATGGTTCAAACTTCAACGAGTGGATGAGATATATTCGCATGATCACATGCTACGAGGACAAAGAATATGTCCTCGATGAGAAGCTTGAGAAGATCATCCCAGATGTTGCTACTCCTGAGGAATTGGCCGCCTTTGAGGCCCACGAGCGTGATGCCACGAAAGTTCACTGCATCATGCTGGCCACCATGAACCTTGAACTCCAAAAGTCCTATGAGGACATGTATCCATATGAAATGCATCAGGATTTGCTGGACAGGTATCACCAGAGCGCGAGGCAAGAGCGCTATGAGATCATCACTAACATGATCACCGCTAAGATGGGGAGTGGAGAATCCCTAACCTCTCATTTGCAGAAAATGCAGAGGTATGTTGATCGTCTTCTCAAACTTAATGTTAAGTTTGATGAGGATTTGGCTATCGACATAATCCTCCACTCCTTGCCCTCCTGCTACAATCAGTTCAGGATGACTTACCATATGAACAAAGAAGAGCTCTCCTTGAGCAAGCTCCAAGGACTTTTGAGGACTGCTGAGAGCAACCTCAAAGACAAATCTGTTGCACCGTCCCCTGCTGTGGCCGCTCCTGTGATGGCAATAAGTCAAGGAAAGGGCAAAAAGAGGAAGGCTCCATGTAAGAGCCACCATAAGGGGAAACCCCGTGATGGTTCGTCCTCAAGTGGGACCAAAGCTGGCTCCGTTAAACCCTCTTCCGATCCTAAAGAAGCAGAGTGCTTCTATTGCCACCAAAAGGGCCACTGGAAGCGAAGCTGCCCTCAATATCTGCAGGACATAAGAGATGGGAAGATCAAGCCCACATTTGCAGGTATGTATTCTATTAAATCTAATAACTCATCATTTGCTACTTCATGGGTTCTTGATACAGGATGTGGTTACCACATTTGTTCTGATTTGCAGGGCCTAAAAAGAAGTAGGGAGATGGAGCATGGGAAGATGAACCTGATTATGGGAAACAGAAGATCTTCGCCTGTGACCAAAGTCGGTGTTTATTCTTTAGTGTTGAGTAATGGGTTAGGAATAGATTTAGAGAATTATTGTTATTCACCAGATATGGCAAGAAACATTATTTCTTTTCACGGGTTGTTTAGACAAGGTTTCAGATATTCTTTTGATAATAATAATGGTTCCATTAATGTTTATTTGAATGGTGTCTTTTATTTCAATGCATTACCTTGTAATGGGATTTATGAATCTGTGATGATTGTTGATAATTTTGGAAATAATGTTTTGAATATTGATTCGTCTACTAGTCTAGACAAAGCATGCTTGTGGCATTGTCGCCTTGGCCATGTCAACAAGAAACGCATAGCCCAACTCCAAAAGGATGGAGTGTTGGAGTCATTCGACCTTAGGGACGATGACACGTGTGAGTCTTGTTTACTTGGGAAGATGACCAAGTCACCCTTTACTGGCACTTGTGAAAGGGGTGAGGGTTTATTGGATCTCATACACACCGATGTGTGTGGGCCCTTTAGATCCACCACAAGGGATGCTTGCCGCTTCTACGTGACTTTTACAGATGATCATAGCAGATATGGATATATCTACTTGATCAAGCAAAAGTCGGAAACCTTTGAAAAGTTCAAAGAGTTTAAGAATGAAGTGGAGAATCAGCTGGGCAGGAAAATCAAGATGCTTCGGTCAGACCGAGGAGGAGAGTACCTAAGTCTTGAGTTTCACGACTATCTAAAAGAATGCGGAATCGTTTCGTAATTGACGCCTCCGAGAACGCCACAATTGAATGGTGTGGCTGAGAGACGTAATCGGACCTTGTTGGACATGGTTCGTTCTATGATGAGTCGGACTTCGTTACCAATAGCTTTCTGGGGGTATGCCTTAGAGACTGCCGCCCACATACTTAACTTAGTTCCCACCAAGAAGGTTTCCAAGACTCCTCACGAGATGTGGACAAGGAAGGCTCCCTCGTTGGCACATATCAAGGTTTGGGGTTGCGAGGCTTTCGTAAGACGAGAGACTCACGACAAACTAGAACCTCGTAGTGAGAAGTGTTATTTCATTGGCTATCCGCAGAAGTCTTTTGGCTACCTTTTCTATAGACCGAGTGACAATGTTGTCTTCGTTGCTAGAAGAGGGGTTTTCCGAGAAAGGGAATTAATAAGCCAAGAAGACAGTGGGAGGCAAATTGAACTTGAAGAGATTCAAGATCAAAGCGATGAAGGAACCTCGGACACTGGCACTCAACTTGAGGAGGAAACTCCTGTTGAACCTATTGACGAGTCCATACCTCTTCGACGTTCCACTAGGGCTAGTTTTCCACCCCAGTTTTATGGTTTTCATATTACTACTGAAGGGGATACATTTATTAGTGATAGTACACTAGTGAATTTGGATGAACCTAGCAGCTATAAGGAAGCCATGGCAGGCCCAGAGTCTGCAAAATGGAAAGGGGCTATGGACAGCGAGATTCAGTCCATGTACGACAACCAAGTTTGGAATTTGGTTGATAATGTACCGGGTCGTAAGACATTCGGGTGCAAGTGGATCTTCAAGAAGAAGACGGACATGGATGGGAAAGTGCATACTTATAAAGCGCGATTGGTTGCGAAGGGCTTTACTCAAACTCCCGGAGTTGACTATGATGAGACCTTCTCGCCAGTTGCAAAGATAAAGTCTATTAGGGTGATGCTTGCCATAGCTGCGTTTCATGATTATGAAATGTGGCAGATGGACGTGAAAACCGCTTTCCTTAATGGAAAGTTGGCTGAGGATGTCTACATGAATCAGCCAGAGGGTTTTGTCGATACGAAGCATCCAAATAGAGTATGCAAGCTTGAGAAATCCATTTATGGATTGAAACAAGCATCTCGCAGGTGGAATCTTTGTTTTGATGAGAAGGTTAAAGAGTTTGGCTTTCTGCGAAGCGAAGATGAATCTTGTGTGTATGTCAAAGCCAGTGGGAGTATAGTAAGCTTCCTCGTATTGTATGTCGACGACATACTACTCATAGGAAACGATATCCCAACCTTGCAGGAGGTCAAGTCCTGGCTTGGGAAATGTTTCGCTATGAAGGACCTCGGAGAGGCTGCTTATATTCTGGGAATAAGAATAGTTAGAAACAGGGAAAAGAAACTGATAGGACTCAGTCAGGATACATACTTGGAAAAGGTACTAAAGCGCTTTAGTATGGAAAATTCCAAGAAAGGGGAGTTGCCAATCCAAAGCAATACCAAGTTGAGTAAGACTCAGAGCCCGAGTACAGAGACAGAGATAGCTGATATGAGTCGAGTACCTTACGCTTCCGCAGTAGGCTCTATCATGTACGCTATGACTTGCACTCGCCCTGATGTGGCCTTCGCCTTGAGCATGGTCAGCAGATATCAAGGGAACCCTGGTAGAGCTCATTGGATTGCAGTTAAGAATATTCTTAAGTACCTTCGGAGGACCAAGGAATGGTTTCTAGTCCTCGGTGGGAGTGATGACTTAAGGGTACGAGGGTACAGTGACGCTAGTTTTCAGACGGATCGGGATAACTTCCGATCGCAGTCGGGCTGGGTCTTTACCCTAAATGGAGGAGCAGTGACTTAGAAAAGTTCCAAGCAAGAGACCGTAGCTGATTCAACGTGCGAATCAGAGTATATTGCAGCGAGCGAAGCGTCAAAGGAGGCTATATGGTTGAAGAACTTCATTGGAGACCTTGGAGTTGTGCCATCCATAAAAGAGCCGATGGAAATTTTCTATGATAATGAAGGTGCGGTTGCTTTGACCAAGGAACCGAGAGATCATGGCAGATCTCGACATATTGACAGAAAATACCATTTTATCAGACATCGGGTAGAAGAGGGACTCCTCGTTGTGAAGAGGGTATCATCAGAAGAGAACCCAGCAGATCCCCTTACGAAGGGACTGAGTAGGGTCAAACACTTGCAGCACGCTAAGAGCATTGGGCTGAAGGATGATATAAGTTTGAATTAGATAGGAAATGTGTAATAGATATTTTGTACTTGACATTTGATGAATAAATGAAATTGTATTATTTATGAGTAAAGTTACTATCTTATGTTGGTTATTTATCTATTGTTTCCATTTTGCATGTTTTGACTTCCTGAATGATATGATTGTTCAAAAGGTCCACAGTCGGTCATATTTTGGAAGTAGATATGAATTAAGACTGTCATGAATTGTTTGTAGATTGTCTGAAAGGTTTTGGACATAGCAAAGGTTTGCTGCAAAGTTCATGAGTGCTTGTGAATATGAGTTGAGCATTGGATTAAACCCGAGTTTGCTGTATCACTTAGTGGTGTCTTATCTTAAGTGATCGCAAAGTGATAACATCATATAGTCTTAAAACTTAGAGATATGGTTGTTGTTTGCTGGTTGGTTATACATTGATAATGCGCAAACGCATCAATAACTTGATGTTATAAAACACATTATTGTGTGTGATCCATTAGCAAATGATAGATGCATATGAGTCGAAGTTGATCTGTTCCTTTTATTCTATGAGGATAAAAGTGATATATTGGCCACTTGATGATTTGGTTTGACTTATGTGCCGGGCCCGGTCAGAATGAAGTTGATGTGTTCAACTAAATTCTATGTCAAACAAATTGGAAATCAAGGAACTACTGCTGGACAATAACCATTGCCAGCATAATATCCAGAACAGAGGATTATACGATCCCTTATCTAAAGGACAAGTTGATCAGAGTTGACAGCGAAGTATAAGAGCTACGATTGCTAATCGGATTCTGAAGTCATATGTGAGATATAGTTACTAGACTTATCCAAGTGGGAGACTGTTGGAATAGTGTCTAAGCCCGTAACTATATTTGGTATGTACTTGACCCGGTTGTGCATGGTCCTTTTGGGTTGTCTTCTCCAGAGCAACTTGACAAGGTAATTTAAGGAGAAAGAGAGAGTATTATGATTTATTAATATATTATAAGAATAATATATTAAAGGAGAAATCATATTTATTTAATTAGTATTGGTCATAAATTAATTAAGAATTAATTTAGTGGTCAAAAGAGATTAATTGAATAAAGGGGTATAAACTGTCAAATGTGTGATAGTTGAGTTTTAGGTTAAGGAAACCTAATGGGCTTAAGGGGGAACGAAATTATGATGGGTAACCATCATATTTTCGTCCAAGGGCCTTATTCCAGAAGGTTCCATGGGCTGCTTTGTGGTTAAGTTGTCCATTACGGTTTAGAGTGAAACCCTAGTAATCTGTAACTATAAATATGACCCCTAGGGCATGAATTCAGCTACCACTTGATTCTAAGAGTACCCTAGGCCGAATTCTAGCCTCTCTCTCCCTCTCTCATATTACCTTCTTGCTTGTGGGGTTTGTGAACCATTAGAGGAGTTGCATTTGTGACTCTAGGCTCAAAAGAAGAAGATATACAAGATCTAAGCCAACAATCGAAGAGGTAAACATCTAGATCTGATTCTATATGTCAGTTATGTTGTTTATATGCTAGATTAGGGTTTGTAAGTCTTGGAATCAAAGCATGTTCAATAGTGAAACCTAGATCCAAGCATTAGGGTTTGTATGAGCACATAGGAATGTTTCTTATGCATAAAATCCCATCAGTGGTATCAGAGCTTTGATTGGTTTCAGTTGTATGTGATGCTTAACTGCTTTATTTGCTGAGAAAACGATTTTTGGTCCCTGCCCGACTCAACTCGGCGAGTCACTACCTGAACTCGGCGAGTTGGCCCCTACTCGGCGAGTCACGAAACTAGGTAGCCCTTCTATTTTGCTGAGAAGGTCCAGGGCAGGAGCAAGTTTTTCTGCAAGGGTTCGCCTCACAAAGTGGTTGAGAATCGGATCGTGTGCTTCCAGGATGTTGGATATGGCAGAGTGTACATCCAAAACACATGTCTTGATGACCTCCCGTTCGGATCGAAGAGCGTCAAGTTGTTGCTGAGAGTTGGAAAGCTGAGCGCTCTTGACCTTGAGGGCGGTGGTTTTGCTTGCAAGGGCGTCCATCAACGAGTTTTCTGCAGCGAGATCCTCTTGGAGTTTAGAGAGGCACTCGTCAATGGAGGCACGAAGGGCCGAGTTGTCGTCATTAATTGATTGGCGAAGGGTAGCGAACGACTTCAACTCCGTTGAGACGAACGTGGCCAATTGTTGAACAATCGGTTCCAGCGTTGTCTTGGTTGCAACAGCACTCTCCTGTAGAGATTGTAATAAGGCAGAGGCATCGGAGAATAGTTTATCGACTTTTTCGGTCACCGCCTCACAAGCTTTTGTCGAACCGTCAATTGCTGCAGTGGCAGAAGCAACAGAATCATGTTGAGCCCTGGAATAGGCATCAACGATCTTCTGAAGAGCGGCTTCAGAGAGAGAGTATTGTGAGTTAGAGGATGAAGCAATAAGCAGATCAACCTTCTCATGCAACTCCTTAAGATGTTTCTTTGTTACTGGAGCTTCCTCATCGTCGTCGCTTTGGACCTGAAACAGACTGTAGTAGACCGAATCGAATTGCATGTTCTCCCCGCCAAGGAAAGGGTTATCTCTGTCAGAGGCATGACCAGGAGATGGGGGTAATGGTGAAGCTAGAGGTGTAGTGGTGTGAGTAGGTTCAGGTTGAGTGTGAGTTGGGGTAGGTTCGGGTGGTGTTTGAGTGGTAGTAGGTTCGGTTGGTTGTTGGGTTTCGGTTGTGTGTATGGGTTCGGTTACTGGTGGTGGTTCGGTTGCATCGGTATGAACCCCCGTATCAGATACGTTCGTTGTAACCTTTGCAGTAGCAGTTGTTGTTGTATCAGTGAAAATGGGTGGTGGTATAGGGAAAGAGGTTTTAGGAATGTTGGTAGTGGGGATTATGGTGGGAATGGAAGTGGGAATTGTTTGAGTAGGAGAGGGGATTGGTGAGTTATGGATTTCCATGTCTGGGGTAGGTGTTCGAGGTGGGGTGTTGCCTCTTGGAGGGGTGTTGCCTCTTTGAGAGCCGTCCGAATCCGAACTCTCACCCTCTAACTCGTCGGAAGAGGAAGCGATAATGAGCTTTCGCTTTGGTTTTGTCTTTCGCCTCTTCTGCAGCGGGGACTGAGCAAGTTTAGTAGCCTTCCTCTTTTTGGGAGAAGGGCCTTTAGCCCCTTTCGCCACTTGCTTTCCTTTTTCTGCCTTTTTGCCTCTTGAAATAGGCTTATCGGCATCATGTATAGACTTGAGCATCTCCTGTGTGAGCTCCCTCGGTCCTGACTGTTTGAACTCCTTAATAGTCCGGATGATCCGGCTGTCAGATGGAACATCGCCGTACATGGTCTCCGGAATAGAGCCAATGAATGAGAACTTTGATGCATCTGAGACGATAATCTTCGTGGTATGAAAAGTACCGATCGAAGACATCGATGCACCGGCAGCAGTGGGGACATCAAATTTATCCATCGCCCATTTTGTGAAGAGAGCCCAAAACCTTGCATACGACACCTCAGAATGTCGTGAAGAAGAAGAGAGGCTTTGGATGAGTTGTTGCCAGAGAACCAACCCATAATCGACGTTGATCCCGTTGTAGACACCGTACATGATCGACAGGAAGAGTCGACTAGAGCCATCGGATCCTGAGCTCCGTTCAGATAAACCTTTAAAAAGAACAGTGAACATACCGTTCCACTGTGGCGGCAAGCAAGACTTTTTAAATTTTGCGACGGAGGTGAGCACCTCCGTGTACCCCATGTTGTAAAACATACTGTAGATATGGCCAATCGGAATCGTCTCCGGATTAACCCTGGAAGGGTCAGCAGCAAACCCTAGCAATGCGCCAAATCGTTGCTTTGAAATCGAGGTCTTGTGATCAGAAACCTCGAAGAAAACCCTATCGATTGCTTTATCGTAATGTGCAGTCGCATACACCTGCGAGAGGAGCTCCATAGGCACAGATTCAACCTTAGAAAGTGCAGGAGCGATCGGCGAGTACTTCAGGCGCTCGATAATCGGGAACATCTAGGAATCGTACGCCTGAGGGGTTAAATCGATCACCAAACACTGTTGAGGGCGAATGGGAAGGATGTGGGAAGTAGCGTGAACTGACGATGATTCTGCCATTGTTGAAGTTGGAAAGAAGAAGATGAACAGTAAGGGTTTAAGGGAATTTTTTGCTCTCTTGGGAATTCGGATGCAGTAAAGAGGTAAATGGGAGAGGACACTGCCTTTTATAGTGGGTGTAAGGAGAGAGAAAAATCTGTTCAAATCTTCTATCGAAATACGAAAGGTTTTTCTGGAATGACAGATGCGTGACAGTTAAGGTATGCGATGATCACGCATGAAAGAGAGTGTCAGACTCCTTGTAACACGTCGCCCAACAAGCGCCATTGCAAGAAGAAACCGTTTCAAATTCACACGCGCCTGTTTGTGCCAGAGAGGAACCGCTTCATCTTCGCACGCGCGTCCATAACGTCAATTAAAGAATGGGCGTTTCAAATTTGCATGTGTCCCTTTTTACCGCCGTTTGAAATTCAATCCATTTATCTCCCGCCTGAGTCAGCAACCCTTCATCTTATCTTTTGAATGGCATCTTTTGAATAAATCTCCCACGTGGATTATTTTTGACCACAACAGGTAAATAACCTCCAATTCAGTAAAACAGCCTGTAATTATTAGTACCAGAATTTTGGAAAATCAAAGATTTTCGTGCTAAGAGTGTAAAAAGAAAAGAAATAAAGCAACTCTTTTTAGGAATAAATGTGATGTCAATAATGACACGAAACAAATGATCCCGGGCACGAATCTCTTCCTTCAAGGTCAAGAGAGACCTTAAAGTGTTGATATGGTTTCCCGCTGAATGACGATCAAACACTTATTAAGAAATGTTGAAAGGCTTCTTTTAATTAAGCTACTTAAGGGTGGCTTTCGCTTTGATGCAACAATTCTAATCTTGAAATAAGAAAGAAAGTGAACAAAGTACTTGTGAGACCGGTGTAGGCTGTTGAACAAGTAGGTAGGAATTAATTTTAAAGTGGCTTGGAAAATATGAAATCTCAACACAAAAAAAAAAAAAACAAAAAAAACTAGATTCCAAGGGAAGAAATGTTATGGGGTTTAACAATTTCATAGGAATCACACAAAATAAATTTTGAGATTTCATCAACGTACATCCGTCAATTCTTTGGTGAAAACTTGAGCAAATTAATTGTTCACCGTCAATTCAGATTTGGTGTTGAATTTTGGGTTTCACTCAGCTCGCAGTGGCACGAACCTAAGATCATAAACACAGTTGTTGTGTAACCATAAACCTCAGTGGTAATTTCTGAGAGTCTCAAGGGTTACGTTGATGAAACGAATGTAATGGAGAAATGTAATGGAGATGGTGTAAGAAAGTAAAGTACCTCAGCTGCAAAAAAAAATAAGGACCAAGCAGAAAACTCTTATCTCATATGAGAAGAGAGTGAGGTAGCTCACGATTAGAATAAATGCGGTAGCCTAATTGGGAAGACAAGGTTTGTTTATACCAGGTCATTAAGGCTATTATTCAAAATCTTATGAGGCTTGGGACACATACAGCAGCATGCTTCTAGGGACACTTAACTAATCCAGCAATTTTTATCCCCATAGACGAACGAACACACAAATAAAATAAAAAAAATATTTTTGGAGTTTTTGATATATAAAAAAATTAAATTAAAATAAAAAACAAGCAAGAAGAAAAAAAAATAAGATTTAGAAAGATTAAAAAAAAAACTTTGGAAAATTTGGTAACCGAACCCGAACGTTCGGTTGGTTTCGGTTGAGAAAAATTTTGAAAAACCAAACCCGAGCGTTCGGTTGGTTTCGGTTTTGAAAATTTTTGAAAAACCGAACCCGAGCGTTCGGTTGGTTTCGGTTTTGAAAAATTTTGGAAAACCGAACCCGCACCTTCGGTAGGTTTCGGTTTTGAAAATTTTTTTAGAAACCAAGGAATTTTGACATTCAAGTAGGAAATATTTTAGACGAATAGATAAACAACTTTGTACAAGAAATTTACAACCAAGAAAACTACCTTTGAAATAATAAGCGAGTGCAGATGATGCAACCGAACCCGAACGTTCGGTCAATTTCGCTTCTTACGTTTGAGATCGAGAGGTAGTTTGTGGTACTGATTCTGATTCCATCATACCTAGCCCTTGTAGAATTTTGTTGAATGAGGCTTCGGGAAGAGCTTTGGTAAAGACATCAGCCAGTTGATCAGTGGTTCTAACAAAGTGTACTTCAACATTTCCATCTTCCACATGATCTTTGATGAAGTGATACATCAGTGCTATGTGTTTGGTTTTGGAGTGTTGCACTGGGTTATGACAGATCCTAATTGCACTTTCAGAGTCGCAATATAGTGGGATCTTTTTCATATTGAGTCCATAGTCTCTGAGTTGACTCTGGATCCAAATCACTTGAGAGGTGCAGGATGCAGCTGCAATGTATTCAGCTTCTGCAGTGGACAAACACACACACGTTTGTTTCTTTGACTGCCAGCTAACCAACTTCCCGTCAAGGAATTGGCAGCCACCAGTTGTGCTTTTTTTGTCGAGTCCACAACCTCCAAGGTCCGCATCTGAATAGGCTTGAACGAAGAAGCCTGAGTCGGAAGGATACCATAGACCTAGAGAGGTGGTTCGCTTGAGATAGCATAGAATGTTCTTCACTGCAAGCATATGAGGTTCGCGTGGGTTTGCCTGAAATCGAGCACAGTAACACACAGAAAACATAATGTCAGGCCTGCTAGCAGTGAGATACATTAATGAGCCTATCATCTGTCGATAAAGCGTAATATCAACAGCCGGTTTGTCCAGGGATGGGGTGAGCTTGGTGCCGAATGTCATTGGGACTTTGACTTTGGAGTCTCCCATCATACCAAACTTTGCTAGGAGAGTCTTCGTGTAAGCTTCTTGATTGATAAAGATGCCTTCGGGTCCCTGTCTAATATTTAAACCAAGGAAAAAGTTAATAGGACCCATTGAGCTCATTTCAAATTTAGTCTCCATCAGCTTTCTGAATTCAGCTGTTAGGCTAGGATTCGTGGAGCCAAAGATGATATCATCGACATAAATTTGAACGATCATAAGGTGGTTACCTTCCTTCTTGCGAAAGAAGGTTGGGTCAACCGAACCTTGCTTGAATTTGGACATCTTTAAAAATTTAGTCAGCGTTTCATACCAGGCTCTCGGAGCTTGTTTCAGTCCATACACAGCTTTATCCAAAATATAACAATGGTTAGGATACCTTTCATTTACAAAGCCAGGAGGTTGCTCCACATACACAGTTTCTTCGAGTTCACCATTGAGGAATGCACACTTGACGTCCATTTGGTAAACCTCAAAGTTTTTGTGGGCAGCATAGGCTAGAAATATTCTTACAGATTCCAGCCTAGCTATGGGAGCGAACGTTTCTTCATAATCAATCCCTTCCTCTTGACAGTAGCCTTTCACGACCAGACGAGCTTTGTTACGAATTACGTTTCCTTCCTTGTCCATTTTGTTCCTAAAGACCCATTTAAGACCAACAACCGAGGCATCTGGAGGAGTTGGAATAAGACGCCAGACTTTGTTCCTCTCGAATTCGTTCAGTTCATCTTGCATAGCTTGAACCCAATCGGAGTGATCAAGAGCAGTATTAACTGTCTTTGGTTCAACTTTTGATACGAATGAGTTAAACATGCAGAATTCGACTTTAGAAAACAAGGAAGTCTATTTTGCCTTGAGTTGTGATCGAGTCAGGACCTTTTCAGATACATCACCAACAACTTGAGAAATAGGATGATCCCTGGTCCATTTGGTGAGAGGAGGGTAGTTTGGATCAAAGGTTGTATCTAATTCAGCGTTTTATCATTTCTTCTGGTTCGGACTGGCTTTCATAGTCGTAAGACATGTCAGCATGCTCCCCCTCGATAGATGAGCTTTCAGGAATGTTTTGAGCTTCAGAGGTTTCTTGAGGTGTGGAGCTTTCAGGCATTGATGCACCTTCGGATGGTGTGGCACTTTCGGTTGGTGAAGTGCTTTCGGTTGGCAAAGTGCTTGGCTCCCCCTCAACTTGTGAGGTCGGCTGAGTTGACGATGGTTGATCCTCCCCCTCGATTGAAGTATTATGTGATGGAGGTTCGTCAGTACTTGATTCTCCTTCATTCATTCTTCTTGCAGCGTCTTCAACAACTTGCTTCATGTGATCTACCTTGTTGTCTGCTGCGCCTGCTTCTGATAGAGTGGCTTTCTCTGGTTCATCAAAGAGCTCCATGAACTTCTCGAATAGATTAGCGATCGAGACTGTGACTTGGCCAGTTTGAGGAAAGATTTCCCCAACTGTGTCTTCATTGGCCTTTAGCTTTTTGACATAGCTATCATCAAAAGTCACGTAGTAAGTTTCTTCGATTTTCCTCGAACGCTTGTTTAATACCCTGTACGCCTTAGAAGTGAGAGAATATCCCAGAAATATCCCTTCGTCGGCTTTGACATCGAACTTGTTTCGGTGTTCTTTGGAATTGAAAATGAAACACCTAGAACCGAACACATGGAAAAACTTCACATTGGGCTTCCTGTTGTTGAGAATCTCATAAGGAGTGAGCGAGAATCGCTTGTTGAGATATGACCTGTTCTGTGTAAAACAAGCAGCAGAAATAGCATCAGCCCAAAAATAAAGAGGTAAGGAAGCGAAACTTAGCATGGTTCGGGCGGCTTCACACAAAGATCGGTTTCGTCTTTCGACAATCCCGTTTTGTTGAGGAGTGTAAGGAGCTGAGAAGTTGTGACTAATTCCCTTTTCCACCAGGAATTCTTCGAATTCTCTATTTTTGAATTCCAGACCATTGTCGCTCTTGATGTTGTGAACGACCTTTTTCAGCTGTACTTCAATCTGCTTGATGAACACCTTTAGCTTAGGAGTCGCTTCAGATTTAAGCTTCAGAAAGAACACCCATGTAAAATGCGAAAAGTCATCAACAATAACAAGAATATACTTGCTACCACCGATGCTTTCGATGACCACACAAATCAATATGAAGTAATTCAAGTGGTTCAACAACTTTAGTGTTTATTATAGATGGGTAACTTTGACGACTCTGCTTCCCCATTTCACATGCAGCACACAGATGGTCTCTATCGAACTTGAGCAGTGGAAGACCTCGAACGTGACCTCCAGTGACAAGTTTGTTGATGTCCTTAAAGTTAAGATGAGAGAGCCTTCGGTGCCACAGCCAGCTTTCGTCAGATTGCGCTTTTGATAACAAGCAGATAGTTGGGTTTCCTTTGATGGGTTTGAGGTTTAGAGGAAACATTTCACCTTTGCGTTCAGATTTGAGAATAACTCTTTTCGTCTTCTTCTCAATTATTTCAGAACCCTCATCATCGAACGAGACTTTGAGACCGGTACCTCCAACAAGCTGAGATACACTGATAAGGTTGTGTTGTAGCCCTTCCACGTATGCAACCTTCCTTATCGTGAAATCACGGTTAGTAATCATTCCATATCCTTTTATGGTGCCGAAGGAGTTGTTTCCAAACTTGACGTTTCCACCATTTGAAAGAGACCTGTATTCCCTTAGTTCTTCTTTCCTCCCTGTCATGTGACGTGAGCAGCCACTATCAATGTACCATTCTTCGTCAAACTGCTCGTCACTAATAACCTGCAAAATTAAGCAGATTTAGGAACCCAAAGTTTCTTGGGTCCTCGTGAGCCTTTCACAGGAACAGGAATAGTAAGAGAGATGTCAACAAAATATGTTTGTTTTATTAGTGTTGTTTCATCTTTCTTTTTGATGGTAAAAACTTTGATTTTATTAGGATTAGGTGCGTTCGGTTTAGGCTCAGATTTAGACACCGAAACCTTCTGTTTCCCTTTTTGTTCAGCTGAAGATTGAGATTTTCGAGAAGGAACAGAATGGAATTCAGAAAGAGGTGGAGAATAATTGGAAGAATTAGAAGAAGTAGATGAGTGAGATTGAGAGGGCTTAGATTGAGATGACTTCTTGGCTGGAGACTCTAGGTGACCCTTTTGCTTTTGATCATTTGTGGGACTGACCTTAGAGTTTTGATCTCTTTTGATTTCAGAATTGAACCTTTGCTTTCGGTTGGTTTCCTTCTCTGAACCGAACCTTTGCTTTCGGTTGGAGTTATTCTCAGAACCGAACCTTTGCTTTCGGTTGGTTTCGTTCTCTGAATCGAACCTTTGCTTTCGGTTGGTTTCGTTCTCTGAACCGAACCTTTGCTTTCGGTTGTTTTGGCTCTCGTGCATTTCAACCGGATTTTTCTCATACTTCAGGTTCTTGTCTTGATGAGAGAAATAAGCATTTTGGGATTGCCATAACTGTTTTCTTTCAGAGAGATTCTTCCTGTATCTCTGATTCCTTTGACGTTTCTGATTTCTCATCTGCTTCGGTTGATGATGGATATTAGCTTTCGGTTTCGGTTTTTCTATGGCTGGTTCACTCTGAACTGAGGAAGTTTCACTTGAAGTTGTGACTTCTTTTGCTGGAATTCCTTTTTCTTGAGGAATGTCTTTCGTACCGCTTGTGCTTGGCACATCGAAGTTATCAGGTTTATTCAAGGGTTCTGGTACGTATCTCCCTTTGCTTTTCCATGAGGTCCTTTCAGACAAACCTACTGTTTCATCAGCATTATCGATTGGAGCTGACCAGAAGAACTCATCGCAGCCATCAGCATTGTCTTCATTTACAATAGCTGTGAGTTCAGCAGTCTGATGTTCGGTTACGCCTGTGACCTTGTATACCTGATTTGGAGTGGTTCTAACCTTTTGATATACTACGGCCTTCTCTGCAAGAATCGGGGACTTTTGTTGGGACAAACGAGCGAACTCTACTGAATTTTCTGAAATTAGATTCTTGTGGTTTTCGGGTTTGCTTTTTACAAATTCTGAGCAATCAACCGTGTCCTCTACAGAAATTTCACTCATATTATCGTCCTCATTAAGCTCAGATGCATTTTCAACATCAATTTTGTTTTTTGAGCTCAAGTTGGAGTTTAAAGAGTCAAATTTTTGTATGGTTTCGGTTCTCAGTTTAAGTCTATCATTTTCATCCAAAAGGTTTTTAAGCATGTCCTTATGGTCCTTGGATTTAATGAAAGATTCTATTTTGTCCAGTCCATCCATATAGGTCGGATTGACGTCATCAGATGATATCACACTCTCACAATTGTAAGCTTCAGCATCAATTTCATCCTCCTTAAACTCAAGGAAGGGCAAAATCATTCGATGAATCTTTTGTCCTATTTCACAATCCAAGTGAAGCTGAGTAATATTAGTGTAAAGACGTTTAGCAATCAAACAGAAAACATTTCGCTGTTTCAAAAGCTTTAAATTGTCTCTTTGCAAATAAATGTTTTCATCTTTTATTTTGACTAATTCTGACTCCTTCAATTCGATCCATATGCGCCGTTCCTCACTCTTCGAAGACACCCTACTTAATTGATCAGTTAGGTTAGAATTGGTGACTCGAGTTTGAGTTAAACTACTATCTAGATGAGAAATTCTTGAATTAACGCTTTTTAGTTCTTTTTCATATGAGCATTGTGGGACTTTAAATGAAACAAACACCGATTGTACCTTCTTGATGAGTTCATCGAGCTCGTTGAACTGCACGCTGAGCGGTTTGGCTATAAAACACATATCCTGCTGCTCCTTCGGTTCATTGCTTCCACCATCAGTGTTGTATCCCCTCATCTGAGATACGTCAGACACCATCAAGCATCTTCCTCCACTGTTTTCCTCTTTTGCCACACAAGCCTTTCCATGAGAGGGCTTCCTCACTTCATCATCTTCAGAATCAGTTGACCAAACCTCCACGCCACCGAACTCGTCATCAACAACCGAACCCTGCATAATTAGAGCATTCATAGAAGGGTTAGCAGTAGATTTCTTCTTCCTTATCTCATCAAGCTTTTTCTGCAACAAAGCTTCTTCATCCTTTTCCTCATCCTTTTCAGCCATCTTTTTGAGGACCCAATCCTTTGCATAGTGGTTCTTTCCCCCACAATAGTAGCAGCTTACTCCAGAATCACCTTCCGCCTTCGGTTCCTTCTTAGACTCTTCAACCTTCGGTTCGTCTTTAACCTTTTCTGAGCTATAACTCCCCTGCCAGTTTCGGTTTTTGTTGGAGGGAAATCTCTTCTTGATGAACCTCTTGGGGTTAGACACCATCATAGCATAATCCTCAGACGTGAGGTCATAATCTTCCAAGTTGAGGTCTTCGTCTTCCATCACAGCTTTACTTTTGGACAGGAGGGCTAACGAACCTAGGCTTGAAACCACATTCTTCTCCTGCAACACAATCTTCTCCTGAGATTTGAGAATGCCCACCAGTTTCGCCAAGGAATATGATTTAAATTGCTCGTGGGCTTTAACTGTGGACACGACTGCCCTCCACTCTGATCTTAGACCATTTAAGAACGTAACCTTCTGCTCAATAAGCTTTCTTTCGATGTCATGTTTGATCATCTTGCTAAGAAGATGATTGAAGCGATCGAACGTTTGGGTCACGGTTTCTTCAGTTCCTTGCCTAAATTCACCAAACTCAGACAAGAGTAATGTTTGAATGGAGTGTTCTAGATCTTCGTCTGTAGAGTACAGTTCACGTAACCTGTCCCATATTTCTTTTGCCGTCGTGCATGAACTTACCAGCCTGAAAGTGTCGGACTGAAGGGCGAATCTGATCAATCTTAACGCCTTGATATTACACTGAAATTTATCCTTTTCATCTTGCGCAATATCTTTAACATCTTTCAGAAGATCATTATACTCCTTTTGAGTTTTAATAATCCTTGAAGTTGCAGAATGAGAAAACGGTCCATTAATGATTGCTTCCCAGATGAGGTATCCATTATCCTCAGATCCTATAACATAATCTTCAAAGTGATGCGCCCAGACTTCATAATCATGGGTGTACAGAATGGGAATCTTCGTTGTTGATCCAATGTTGTTTGAAATATTGATGGGATTCGATTGCGACTCGTCCATAATGATCGAATAACCTGTTTAAAGATCAGACTTGTAATAAATCAGATTAGGGCAAAACAATAAATATCAAGATACGTCAATAATGAGATGACGGCTCAATAAATATCAGTAATTGCGGAAAACCCTAATTGAAACCTTTTTCACAGAAAAGAAGTGTATCGATTACACAGCCTCCTGCTCTGATACCAATTGATGAGATTAAAACTTAATCTTGAAGATCGATTAGATCTTAAACAGGTAAAATAAAGATTAAACATCAAGAACACGAAAACAATAAACAACTCAAGAATGAATCAAACGTGTCGAATGATTATAAAACAATCCTCAGAAGAGCTCGATGAAGAACTACAACTGTAGAGGATTAAAAGGTTTACAGGAACGATGAAGAAAATCAAAGCTATCGTAATTCTCTATCTTGTATTCTAGATCGTTAACCTAATATGCATGCAAGCACATTATTATATAGTAAACCTAACAGGATCACGGTTGGACAGGCCCAAACCGGAGTGCATAACTGGACTATAAACCGAGCCCAATGACGCAATATTAAACAAATCTGCAACCCAACAGTAACCATGCAAATCACTTGGTACCCTTAAAGTTTATCACTCAACCGATGTGCCGGTAAACCACACACGCTCCACCGATACTATAATAAACCTTAAGTCACCCTTTACCTACCTTGTTAAGTCCAAGTTAGTGTGCCGGTTAACCACACACGCTCCACCAACGACTTAAACAAAGTGTAAAGTGTAATTTCATGGATTAGCACCTTATTCACATTTTTCCTAAAGTAACTAAGATTGGGAATTTAATAAAACATTTAGTTACTTTATAATATTCATCATACTTTTAATGAGAATTTATAAGTCCTTGTCTTACCCGTTCAGCTAACGACCCTCCACCAGTCAAGCAAGCGGTGGGTGAGAGTGGACATCCATTAAGTTGCCATTTTATAGGCAACAACCTTATACCCACCTTATAGACCGGCTTCGTGAATGAGGCGTACTAGCGGTAAGACGACTTTAATCTTATACATACATATATATATATATATATATATATATATATATATATATATATATATATTATTAACTTATAATATTATAAGTATAAGGGTAGAATTTTAACTTTCAAAATTCTAAGGGTTGGAACTAAAGTTTTAGCATGACTTTACTTGTTCCAAAACTTGAGGGCAAGTTTTGTAAACTTTCAAAACTTTTCATTTCTTGTAACTTATGAGTTTATTAGAGTAATAAAAATGAAGACTCTTCATTTTTTCTAACTCTTGTGTTCTTTTAATGGTTTTAACTCAAGTGACTTTTGGTTTTCCATAACTTGAGGACAAGTTATGGACTCTGTTAAAACACATTATGATCAATAATTAAACTACCACATAGGTTACAAATAATTCCTATGATCATCTAAACATCATAAGATCAAGAACATGAACATGAACACTTTCATGAATCAAAACTACACTTAAAACTTTGTAATTTTGATAACTAGTTGTTGTAAATGGATTAGCAAAGACATTACACCATCTAAAACAAGTTTTCAAGTACCAAAACAGTTTAGGGTAATGTTTCTAGTCCATTTCCAGCAACTAAAGTCGAAAATCTGCACTCTGTGGCTCCTACTCACCGAGTGCATGAACCTACTCGGCGAGTAGGTTGAAGATACAAGTAAACTCGGCGAGTCTCCCCATGGACTCGGCGAGTTCATCAGGCAGACAGCAAGTTTTTCGACTTTTTTCAACTTTTAAGCACAAATAACAAACAAACAAGCCTAGGCTCTGATACCACTGATGGGTTTTGAGCATTCCAACACTTCCTAAGTGTACATGCAACCCTAATAACCTTGGATCTATGTTTGTCTAATTATCATGCAAAGTTGAATTCCAAGGTTATATTCCTATCTAGCATACATGGGGAACAATTTTTAACTTGAATGAAAGATAGAATAACTTACCTTGTTGTTGCTTATGTTCCTTGAAACCTTGTGAGCCTAGCACCCCAAGTGTGATGCCTCAAATGCTTCACACAACACCCAATGCTCTTGGAAAGACTTTTGAGAGAACACACACGTCTTGAAATCGGCCTAGCCCTCTTGTTTCATATGTGTAGCCGATTTTGGTGGAGAATGGGATTCTTATATAGTGTTGACACATCTAGGGTTACACCATGTAAACCCTAATGTGTCATGACTCTTCACTTCCATGACCCATGGGTTTGTAACTCCCATGGAGCATCCTATGGGTGGAACCCAACTTGATAATCCATGGAGCCTCTTAGCCCACTATACAAGATATGAATGATTTACATAATCAACCCATATATTTAATTAGTTATCTTTTGATCACTTAATTAATTCTAAATTAATTCTTTGATCAAACTAATCAAATAATATTATTAATATATTAGAACTTATAATATATTAATAATCTCCAAGTGTTATTTCTCTCATTTAGTCTATCCAATTGCATGGTGCCATGCAACCCAAATGGACCATGCCAGGTCGGGTCAAGTACTGACCAGAAATAGTTATGGACTTAGACACCTTATCCAACAAAAAGCACACATTCAGACATATCCGAGTACTGACCTACCCCTTGGTCCTAAGGACCACTATCAGGGAAACTATCCCTATCATGTAACATATCATACAGATATAACTCATAACCAAACACATACCAGACCAAGATAAATTATCACAAAGACAATTATCTTCTAAATACTCCTCAATGGTGGGCCGGCATTGTGGCCTTAGACCCACCCCTACTGGAAGGTAACTCACCTCGTATCTGCTGAACTGTGCGGGAATCCTCTGACTGTTGTCACTGCTGCTCCAGAAATCTACCGGCTAAAATTCCCACAAAACACTTAGTCAGAAACTGACATCTACCCTTAGGGTAAAATGACCATGTTACCCCTTGACCAAATCAAAGTCAAAGTCAAAGTCAACTTCCAGTTGACCTAACTCGCCAAGTTAGGCGATGACTCGACGAGTTTTCCTTCTAAATAAACACCGACTGAATCCACATCCGACTCGCCGAGTTGTATGAACAACTCGTCGAGTTCATCATCAACTGATACTCATGTCCTGACTTGACTCGCCGAGTTGTATGAACAACTCGTCGAGTTACTCTTCATCCTATGAACACGTTCTGTCCTCGACTGGCTGAGTTGACGAACAACTCGCCGAGTTCCATGAAGATTGTCTTGGACTCACCGAGTCCGTTCATGCACTTGCCGAGTACCATGAATTCCCATAACACTTTGCTTAGTCCAGAACGTTGGGTCACTCCCCGGGACTCCTAAAACCCTTCCACACTCAACTAGTCCTTATGACCCTCACTGATATGGGACCAAAACCCTTGGACTCGCCGAGTCTATCACATTCCTTACTAAGAACTTCGATTTTTGATGTACAACACTTAACCAAATGATAGATCCAGACCCCCAAATTCGATCTAGCACGTAAAGTTACAAACTTTACGTGCATGCATGGGACATTAGAGCTTAAAAGGATCTAAAATGGTTCTTTTGTTGCATGGGGCCTTCCTTGGTGCAAAAAGCAACCTAGATCTGACTCGTGGCTCATAAAATGACATGATACAGAAGCCCAAACCCCCAACCATGTTTGCAAACATGGTTGACCACCAAAAATGGCTTATAAAAGCCCTAAATCACCCCAAAGAGGGATCTAACAAAAGAATGAGCAAGGTTCAGACTTTATACCTTCCAAAGACTGCAAAAGGTGAACCAAACTCGAATCCTTCAGGCCCCTCTTGATCCTTCTATGCTCTTCCTTATTCCTTGAGATCAAAACTCACAAGAATCACTCAAAAGGCCTTAGATCTTCACAAAAATGACTAGGGTTTGCTATGAGGAGTGTTTGGGAGCATAAAGGGGGAAAGGAGGTTGCATAAGGTCGTTTAAATAGGGTGCAAACCCCTGAATTAGGGTTTTTGCCCAAACAGCGGCTACTCGCCGAGTCCGCAACTTAATCCTCGCGCCTCATCCCGCTTCTACTCGGTGAGTCAGTCCTTCGACTCGCCGAGTCCAAGGCCAAAAATGCAAAAATAAATGAAGATTTAATAACAGAATACATACCAAGAACCAGGTGCTACAATTCGGGGCTCTGGGATTGCTTCGAGTGCTAGGGGATGATACCGGGAACTCGGGGGGTTAAAAGTAGCTAGAGAAGAAGTAGAAAGTGAGAGAGAATAGATTTTGTAAACAAAAACCCGGAGGTATTGCTTTCTATTTATAGGGGCTGAAACCTGAATTACGTTGGGCGTAATCTTCAAGTACGATGGGCGTACTGCTCTATTAGCCATTATGTTGGGCGTACAGCTTAGTACGTTGGGCGTACCCTGATGTGTAGCATACACTCGGAGTCGTGACCTCATCGGCTGTCGTTCAAACTGTAAGGTGAGTTTTCCTCGTCGTATTCGTGGGTCGAAAGAATCAATGTCGGCCCACTTTTGTATGTATCCTGGTATATAGGATGTTAGCATGTAGTAGTGATTTATAGATCTGTTATATGTTGACCTGTTGATTGGTTATTTGTTTATCTGTTATGCACATGTCGACATGTTATGATATATGGTGAAACTGGACTTCTTTGTATGTCAGTCAACAGACCGAGGGTATTCCTGTAGGATAAGGTGTCTAAGTCCATAACTATTTATGGTATGTACTTGACCCGACCCGGCATGGTCCATTTGGGTTGCATGGCACCATGCAATTGGATAGACTAAATGAGAGAAATAACACTTGTGGTTTATTAATATATTATAAGTTCTAATATATTAATAGTATTATTTAATTAGTATTGATTAAGAATTAATTTGGAATTAATTAAGTGATCAAAAGATAACTAATTAAATATATGGGTTGATTATGTAAATCACCCATAACTTGTATAGTGGGCTAAGAGGCTCCATGGATTATCAAGTTGGGTTAAACCTATATGATGCTCCATGGATGCTCCATGGGGGTTACAAACCCATGGGTCATGGAAATGAAGAGTCATGACACATTAGGGTTTACATGGTGTAACCTTAGATGTGTCAACACTATATAAGTAACATACTATCCACCAAAATCGGCTACACAAAGAGAAGTGAGGGCTAGGCGTATTTTCAGAGTGTGTGCATTCTCTCTAAAGTCATTCCAAAAGCATTTGGTGTTGTGTGAAGCATTTGAGGCATCACACTTGGGGTGCTAGGCTCACAAGGTTTCAAGGAATCAAAATCAACTACAAGGTATGTATATCTAGCTATCCTTTTAGGATTAAAGTTCCCATGTATGCTAGATAGGATTATGAACCTTGGAAACCAAATTTTGCATGTATTTAGACAAACATAGATCCAAGGTTTATTAGGGTTGCATGTACACTTAGGAAGTGTTAGAATGCTCAAAACCCATTAGTGGTATCAGAGCCTAGGCTTGTTTGTTGAATACTTGATGCAAACTTGTTTTTCAAAAGCCAAAAACTGTCCAGACAGGAAAACTCGATGAGTTCTGGCCAAAAACTCGTTGATTTTTTGTGTTAAAGCATGAACTCGACGAGTTTGTCACCCAGTGAGCAGTTTTTGGAGCTTGGCTGCTGGAAATGGACTAGAAACATTACCCTAAACTGTTTTGGTGTTATAAAACTTGTTTTAGATGGTGTAATAGTTGTTCTAATCCATATACAATGGCTAATATCAATTTTTCATGATTATATGTGTTCATATGTTCTTGAAATTTTGATATGAATATTCATGTTCTTATGAGTTTTTGATAGATCATAGGAATTACTTGTTTATATGATTAATTCTTGATCTTTATGTGTTTTAATGGAGTCCATAACTTGTCCTCAAGTTATGGATAACCAAAAGTCTCTTTGTGTTAAAATTCATTAAAAGAACACATAAGTTATAAAATGAAGAGTCTTCATTTTAATAACTCATAAGTTATGAATATGAAAGGTTTTGTAAAGTTACAAAACTTGCCCTCAAGTTTTGGAACATGTAAAGTCACTTAATAAACTTTAGTTCCAACCCTTAGAATTTTAAAAGTTAAAATTAAACCCTTATACTTTATATTATAAGTTAATAATATATATATATATATATATATATATATATATATATATATAAGATCAAGTCGTCTTACCGCTAGTACGCCTCATTCACGAAGCCGGTCTATAAGGGGGGTATAAGGTTGTTGCCTATAAAATGGCAACTTAATGGGTGTCCACTCTCACCCACCGCTTCCTTGATCGGTGGAGGGTCATTAGCCGAACGGGTAGGACAAGGTCTTATAAATTCTCATTAAAAGTATGATGAATATTATAAAGTAACTAAATGCTTTTATTAAATTCCCAATCTTAGTTAATTTAGGAAAAATGTGAATAAGGTGCTAATCCATGAAATTACACTTTACACTTTGTTTAAGTCGTTGGTGGAGTGTGTGTGGTTAACCGGCACACTAACTTGGACTTAACAAGGTAGGTAAAGGGTGACTTAAGGTTTATCATAGTATCGGTGGAGCATGTGTGGTTTACCAGCACATCGATTGAGTGATAAACTTTAAGGGTACCAAGTGATTTGCATGGTTACTTCACACTTCGTTTTGTGATCCTTGGTATCCCAGTCACAAAACTTGGAGGGAACACTCGAGATTGAAACATGCCTTTGAAAAGTTCATTGAATCTCAAAAGAATCTAGGAATTTCTAAGAACCAATTAAAAACCTAATATTTATATTTCGTTTTTCATGGTGGAAATTGGTGAATCGTCATTCACCTACCTTTCAAATATTTTATAGCTTGGATTACGGCATCCTCTTCTAAGTTATAATATATTGTGATTGGATCCTAGCCTTAGTATTAAATTTGGGTGTTTTATTAAGGACTATCTTAATATCTAAACTAATCTTGTTCTCTTCTATCAGATGTCTTCAAACAATGCTGCTTCCGGATCTAATTCTAATAGCTCCTTTACCCTTATGAACTTGTGTGGGAAAGTCACTTTTGATGGATCCAACTTCAATGAATGGATCAGAAACATCAGGATGATTACCCGCTACGAGGACAAGGAATATGTCCTCGATAAAGAGCTTAAGGAGATTGATGAGACCACTACAACTCCCCAGGAGATCTCTGACTTCCGGGCACATGAAAGGGATGCTACAAAAGTGGCATGCATCATGTTGGCCACCATGACAGCGGAACTCCAAAAGTCCTATGAGGACTTCTACCCTTTTGAAATGCACCAAGATCTGATGGAAAGATACCATCAAAGTGCACGACAAGAAAGGTATGAAATCATATGCTCCATGATAACAACCATGATGAAGGACGGGGAATCTGTCACGAGCCACATGCAGAAAGTGCAAAGGTATGTGGATCGATTGCTGAAGCTTAATGTGAACTTCCCTGAGGAGCTTGCAATACATATCATTTTGCACTCCTTACCATCGTGCTATGATCAATTCCGCATGACATATCACATGAATAAGGAAGAGGTCACACTCAGCAAACTTCAAGGACTCCTCAAGACCGCAGAAACAGATCTTAAGGGTAAGTCGGTTGTTAACACTCCTACTCCAAACTTCGCCCCGGTTTTGGAAATCAGGAAAGGTCGAGGGAAGAAGAGGAAGAGTTCTTCGAAGGTTACCAAGGCTAGGACCCTTGATGGCTCTTCTTCAAGTGGAACCAAGAAAGGTTTCGTCACTCCTTCTTCTGACCCAAAAGAGGCTGAATGCTTCTATTTCCATGAAAAGTCACATTAGAAGCGGAACTGCCCAAAATACTAGCAAGATGTGAAGGATGGGAAAGTTAAAACCAACCATGCAGGTATTTAAACTATCTTATCTAATAACTCACCCCATTCTAACTCTTGGGTCCTTGATACCGGTTGTGGTATTCATATATGTTCTGATTTGCAGGGACTAAGAAGAAGTGAGAATGTGGAGCATGGTTGAATAAACTTTATCATGGGGAATAGGAAAGCTTTACCTGTCACCAAGATTGGAGTTTATACTTTATTGCTAAATAGTGGGTTTAGTTTAGATTTGAATAAGTGTTGTTATTCGCCAGAAATGGCAAGAAACATTATTTCCTTTCATGCATTGTATAAACAAGGTTTCACCTTTTCATTTGATAATGAAGTTGGTTCGATTAATGCTTTCTTTAATAATGTTCTTTATTTTAAAGCATTACGTTGTGATGGCGTGTATGAAACTGTATATGTGGTTGATAACTTAGGAAATAATGTATTGTGTATTGATTCTGTTAATGATAATAACTTGGATAAAGCATCATTATGGCATTGTCGTCTTGGACATATAAGCAAGAAACGCATAGGCCAACTCCAAAAAGATGGAGTCTTGGAGTCATTTGACCTACGGTCAGATGATAGTTGTGAATCATGCTTACTTGGAAAAATGAAAAAGTCGCCCTTCACAGGTTCTTGTGAGAAGGGTGAGGGTTTGTTGGATCTTGTACACACGGATGTGTGTGGACCCTTCAAACATGCCACAAGGGATGTTAATCGTTATTATTTGACTTTTACTGATGATTACAGTAGATATGGATATGTCTACTTAATCAAGCATAAGTCAGAGACTTTTGAAAGGTTTAAAGAATTTAAACAGTGAGTCGATAATCAATTGGGCAGGAACATTAAGATACTTCGATCCGATCGAGGTGGTGAGTATCTTAGTTCAGAGTTCCTTGACTATCTTAGAGAATATGGGATTGTCTCACAATTGACACCTCCTAGGACACCGCGGTTGAATGGTGTAGTTGAGAGGCATAATCGAACCTTGTTGGATATGGTTCGTTCCATGATGAGTCGAGCTTCGCTACCAATCTCATTTTGGAGTATGCCTTAGAGACTGCCGCCCATATCCATAATCTAGTCCCTACAAAGAAATTTGCCAAAACTCCTCATGAGATGTGGACTGGTAAAGTACCCAAACTAGACCACATCAAGATTTGGGGTTGCTAAGCTTTCGTGATACGCGAGACTCATGATAAGCTCGAACCTCGAAGCGAGAGGTGTATTTTGATTGGTTACCCACAACAATCCTTTGGTTACCTCTTCTACAGACCTAGTGAAAATGTGGTCTTTGTAGCTAGGAGGGTTGTCCTTCTAGAGAGAGAGAGTTTATAAGCCAAGGAAAAAGTGGGAGGCAAGTTGACCTTGAAGAAATTCAAGAGTCAAGTGGTGAAGGAACTTCAAACCCTAGCAATCAACTTGAGGAGGAAACTCCTGTTGAGCCAATTGACAAGTCTGTACCTCTGAGGCGTTCCACAAGGGTTAGGAATGCACCTGAGCATTACTATGGATTCCATATTACTGCGGAAGGTGATACACTTATCAGTGATGAGACACTGATAAGTCTGGATGAACCTAACAGTTACGCGGAAGCCATGGCAGACCCTGAGTCATCCAAGTGGAAAGAGGCAATGGACAGCGAGATACAGTCCATGTATGACAATCAAGTTTAGAACTTGGTTGACAATGTACCGGGTCGTAAGACAGTTGGGTGCAAGTGCATCTTCAAGAAGAAGACCAACATGGATGGTAATGTACACACTTATAAGGCACGACTAGTTGCAAAGGGTTTCTCACAAACTTCGGGAGTTGATTATGGTGAGACCTTTTCTCCAGTGGCCAAGATTATGTCTATTAGGGTTCTGTTAGCCATAGCCGCATTTCATGACTATGAAATATGGAAAATGGATGTCAAAACCGCTTTCCTTAATGGAAAGTTGGTTGAGGATGTTTACATGAGTCAGCCAGAGGGTTTTGTCAATACAGAGTACCCTAATAGAGTGTGTAAGCTTGAGAAATCCATTTATGGATTAAAGCAAGAACCTCGCAGATGGAATCTTTGCTTTGATGAGAAAGTCAAAGAATTTGGCTTTTCTAGGAGTGAAGATGAATCTTGTGTATATGTCAAGGCTAGTGGGAGTATAGTTAGCTTTTTGGTATTGTATGTGGATGAGGTGCTACTCATAGGAAATGACATCCCAACTTTGCAGGAAGTCAAGTCCTGGCTTGGGAAGTGTTTCTCTATGAAGGACCTAGGAAAAGCTGCCTATATTCTAGGGAAAAGGTTCTTGAGAGACCGAAGTAAAAGACTAATTGGACTTAGTCAGAGTACCTACTTGGATAAGGTGCTGAAGAGATTCAGCATGCAGGACTCCAAGAAATGATAGTTACCCATCCAGAGTAACGCTAGATTGAGTAAGACACAAAGCCCTAGCACTGAGGCTGAGATTGCAGAAATGAGTCGAATACCTTATGCTTCGGCTGTAGGATCGATCATGTACGCAATGACGTGTACTCGACCTGATGTAGCCTTTGCACTGAGCATGGTTAGCAGGTACCAGGGGAACTCTGGCACGGCACACTGGACTGCGGTAAAGAATATCCTCAAGTACCTACGGAGGACTAAGGACTGGGTCCTTACCCTCGGTGGGAGTGAAGACTTGAGAGTTGTATGGTATAGTGATGCTAGCTTTCAGACTGATAGGGATAAATTCCGCTCTCAGTCAGGATGGGTCTTTACCTTAAACGGAGGAGCAATTTCTTGGAAGAGTTCCAAGCAAGAAACAGTGGCTGATTCAACTTGCGAATCAGAGTATATAGCAGCTAGCGAGGCAGCAAAGGAGGCGATATGGCTGAAGAACTTCATTGTTCCATGTACCGGGCCTGGTCAGAACTAAGTTGACGTGTTCAATTAAGTTCTTTGTCAAAAAAATCGGAAATCGGGAAACAAACTACTAGACAATAAGTAAGACATTGTTCCATGTATTTGTCCGACTGATATCTAGAACAGAGGATTATATGATCACTTATCTTAAATGGTGTATCATCATCTTCTCAGTTCCGAGAGACCTTGAAAGATCTACGATTGCCGATCGGTTCCTGAAGTATTACAGTTATAGTTATTAGACTTATCCAAGTGGGAGACTATTGGATAAGGTGTCTAAGTCCATAACTATTTCTGGTATGTACTTGACCCGACCCGGCATGGTCCATTTGGGTTGCATGGCACCATGAAATTGGATAGACTAAATGAGAGAAATAACACTTGTGGTTTATTAATATATTATAAGTTCTAATATATTAATAGTATTATTTAATTAGTATTGATCAAGGATTAATTTGGAATTAATTAAGTGATCAAAAGATAACTAATTAAATATATGGGTTGATTATGTAAATCACCCATAACTTGTATAGTGGGCTAAGAGGCTCCATGGATTATCAAGTTGGGTTAAACCTATAGGATGCTCCATGGATGCTCCATGCGGGTTACAAACCCATGGGTCATGGAAATGAAGAGTCATGACACATTAGGGTTTACATGGTGTAACCCTAGATGTGTCAACACTATATAAGTAACATACTATCCACCAAAATCGGCTACACAAAGAGAAGTGAGGGCTAGGCGTATTTTCAGAGTGTGTGCATTCTCTCTAAAGTCATTCCAAAAGCATTTGGTGTTGTGTGAAGCATTTGAGGCATCACACTTGGGGTGCTAGGCTCACAAGGTTTCAAGGAATCAAAATCAACTACAAGGTATGTATTTCTAGCTATCCTTTTAGGATTAAAGTTCCCATGTATGCTAGATAGGATTATGAACCTTGGAAACCAAATTTTGCATGTATTTAGACAAACATAGATCCAAGGTTTATTAGGGTTGCATGTACACTTAGGAAGTGTTAGAATGCTCAAAACCCATAACCCGAGACTGATTAGACCCTACATGTTTTTGTATTCCAGCCTGAGGCTGATTGGACCAAACATGCATATATACGGGGGTATTCCAACCCGAGGATGTGTAACACCCCAAAGTTTGGAAAGTCAATAAAAGAAAGAAGATCTCGATTTTAAGGAGAGACTCGGCGAGTCCAAGGAGGGACTCGGCGAGTCCGAGCGGGATCCGGGTTGTGGTGAAAGCGACCGACTCGGCGAGTCGGCCAAGGGGACTCGACGAGTTGGGTCTGATCGAGGAAAACCCTAAATCCGGGACTTGGAGCCTATTTAAGCGTCTCATTCTCTTTCCTAGGGTTCCTTTACTGCCTCTCTACTCCAGAACACCAAACCCTAGCCGCCATATCCGTTTTTGAGCTAGATCTTGCCTTGAAGAATGCACTAAAGCTTGGAGGAGGAAGAAAGACCTTGGAGGTGAAAGAAGGGATTGTGGATCTGGGATTTTGGAGTCATTTCAGACCAATTGGAGGTAATAAGTTGTTGCTTGGACTCCCTTTGCATCTAGATCTATTCTTATGTGTGAGTTTTGGTCATTGTTGGTATGATATGTAACCAATTCGAGTTGGAGGTTCAGATATGAGATTGCTACCTCAGATCCATGTTGGTTTTGGTCTTGAATCCCCTAAAGTATCAACCCTTGGTATGTTGAAGAAGCATGTTTGCCATAAACCCTAGTTTAGTGTGTTTTGAGCATAGATCTCTCAATCTACACGTAAATTTTGCCACTTTACGTGGGGATTAGGCCCTGGAAGTATGGATCTATGAGTTGGAAGTTCTGTTTGGCTCGAAAATCCACTGCATGGATTGAGGACTGGATAGACTCGGCGAGTCCTTCGAGTGGACTCGGCGAGTAGCTTGAAGATGAGGAGGAACTCGACGAGTAGGATGAACAGCTCGTCGAGTCGGTTGAAGTTAGGCATGGACTCGGCGAGTTGGATGAACAACTCGACGAGTTGGTTGAAGATTGTCTTGGACTCGGCGAGTCTGTTCTTGGACTCGGTGAGTCAGATCGCGAAACCCTAAACCCTTTGAGTTGAGACTCAAATCAGTGAGACGGGTGGTGACCCAACGAGTTGGACAGGACAGGACTTGGAACTAGTTGGACTCGGCGAGTCATGGACTGACTCGGCGAGTCGGGTCGCGAATAAGAAAGACCCTGAGCTTATGAACTCGGCGAGTCTTTAGGAAGACTCGGCGAGTAGGGTTGACCTGGAAGGTTGACTTTGACCAGAGTTGACTTAGTAGACTGTCAGACTAAGTGTTATATGTATATTGATAGCTCGGAGAGCTGGAGGAGCAGCGGTTCAGGGGATTGTCGAGTAGCAGCCAGAGGTTTATCAGCAGGGCTTAGCAGTTCAGGTGAGTTTCCTTCCAGTAGGAACGGGTCTAAGGCCACAATGCCGGCCCGTTTAGCTAGTAGTAGTTTTTGATGTTGATCGGATACAGCCGTTAGTATGTTTGATGCCTTCGTGGCTCAAACAGGATTTATGTGTTATGTGTTCCGGGTTACGGCCCGATGTAGTATGCAGTATATGTGAGTTTATGCCAGTTGATATGTTATGATATGCTGTGTTCAGTTAGCTTCGGACTTCGGTCCGATGGAGGGGGCAAGGCCCCAGTCAGTTAGCTTCGGACTTCGGTCTGATGTCAGCTTCGGACTTCGGTCCGATGGAGGGGACAAGGTCCCAGATAGTCAGCTTCGGACTTCGGTCCGATGGAGAGGGCAAGGCCCCAGTCAGTTAGCTTCGGACTTCGGTCCGATGTCAGCTTCGGACTTCGGTCCGATGGAGGGGACAAGGTCCCAGATAGTCAGCTTCGGACTTCGGTCCGATGGAGGGGGCAAGGCCCCAGTCAGTTAGCTTCGGACTTCGGTCCGATGTCAGCTTCGGACTTCGGTTCGATGTAGGGGGCAAGGCCCCGTTAGTCCGGACTTCGGTCCGATGCAGTGGGCAAGGCCCAATATGTGCTTATTATGTTTTGTGTGATATGTGGTAGATTGGGGGAGCTCACTAAGCTTCGTGCTTACGGTTTTCAGTTTTGGTTTCAGGTACTCGGTTTTCAATAGAGGAGCTCGGGAAGATTGCAGAGCACACACCATAGTCAGTTAGCCTGGGAATGTTTGACTCTGATAATGATATTATGTTTTGAATTTAATACTCGAAAGTTATGTTTGACTTATGATACGTTTTATAAATCCAGTTTTAGTAATGTTTTAAAAGAAATTTTTAGTCGTGATTTTTTGGGTCGTTTCAGGATGACTGGGCCCATCATAAACATGCCTGGTATTCCAGTCTGAGGCTGATTGGGCTAGGCATGAGTGTTTGTGTATGTGATTTGTTTATGTGGTGGTACTTTGGGGGAAATTACTAAGCTTTGGCTTTCGGTTTTAGTTTACTGTTTCAGGTACTTCAGATGATTGCGGGAAGGAGAAGGCGTGACCGTACACATCATCCAGTTTTATGGCATTATGATTTTTAGGAAAACACTGATATTTGATATAAACTTTGCAAACAATGATTTTGTAAACATTTATGATTATGGGTGTGTTTTGAAAAGTTTTAAATTGTTGTGATTTTAGGGGCGTTACAGAAGGAGAAGAGTACTCACCATCCTGCTTCATAAAGAACTAAGGTATCTTCCCCCGGGTCCACTAGGAGGCACTCATTCCCATTGTCGCCAAGATGTAATGCTCCTAATATTCCCCGATGAAACAGATCTTCCTTAGCACCTATGCTACAATTAGACTGGCACCCCACAGTTATCGCGCTCGATCAGAGAAAGTGGTCGAATAGGGATAACCAGAACCAACTAGGTTGTTGTTGTTGGATTAGTGTTTAAGTCCATAACTATTTTGGTATCTACTTGACCCGATTGTGAGCATGGTCCTTTTGGGTTGCCTTCACACTAGTGACTAGACAAGATGATTATTGAGGAGAAAGGCTGGTTTATTGTTAAGAATAATAAATTAGGGTATAAATATGATTTGTTAATATATTATATGAATAATATATTAATTTGGAATCATATTATTAATTAGTATTTAATTATAAATTAATTAGGAATTAATTTCGGGATTAAAGGAATTAATTAAAAGTACAGGGGCTGTTTTGTAATTATTTGATAATTGAGACTTTGGGCTATTGGGTCACCTTTATTAAGGCTTGAACGAAAATCCTAGAAGGATCTATGAGTTTTCGTCCAAGGGCTTAAGGAAAGGAGTTCATGGACTTGCTTAGGCCCTAAGCTAAGGGATTAGGGTTTCCACCTTGAAACTCTAGTTAGCCTTAAGTATAAATAGCACCCTAAGGCACTAAATTCGGCTAACCCTTGGAGAAACCCTATTAGGATCGAATTTTAGAGCCTCTTGCCTCCCTTCCTCTCTCTCATATTCATCCTCTCACCCAAAGTGTGTTTGTGAACCATTAGAGGTACTACACTTGTGGTACTTACTTTCAAGAGCTAAGGAAATTCAAGGAACTAGTTGTTATTGTTATATAACAACAAAAGGTATGTATTCTATTCTCCTTTGTGGATTTCAAAAATCATAGGAGTATTCCAGGTTTCTTTTTGTGTTCATAAAGTTGTATAACTAATAGTGAAAACATAGATCCAACTCTAGGGTTGCATGCACACATAAGATTGTTTGTATAAAACACATCAGTGGTATCAGAGCCATTGGTTTTTGTTTTCAATTAGATTTGATACAAATGTATGAATATGACAATTAGAGTTTATGGCTAATAAACCCTGGAGGCTTGATTTTCGAAATTAGGGTTTCTAAATCCTAGATTTCGAAATTTTTGGTAGGGTTTCCTAAACCTTTTTCTTTGGTCCCAAGATTTCGATTTTAGGGTTGTCTAACCCTAGAATTTCGAAATTTGCCTTGACCCTAGATAGGATTCCCAAATTTTAGGGATTTGGATAATGCATATCTTGTTATTATCCTTGATTCCTTAAATAGATAATTAAAGATCTTATGAATTATCCCATTCCATAAATTTTCAAATCTTAGGGGATATGGGATTAGATTAAATTAATTTTTTAATTTAATAGATAATCCTACGAGATTTAATAATTAAAATTAATTGTTTAATTTTGGATGATTATTAAATCAATGTTTTAATATTTAAAATTTTGAAATTTAAGGGTTTAATTTTTCGAAAATTTTGAATAAAATTAAAACCTAATTGTTTTGAAAAGTTTCAAATACTTGCCCTAAAGTTTTGGAATTTAAATTGTTTGATTAAAAGGTTTTATTTTTGAAAGTCTAAATTCTAAAACCCCTAGTTTTGAAAAGTTCAAATTACACCCTTATGGTTTTGTTAAGTTAATTAAAAGTATAATTAAAGAGAGTTAATAAATCCATAATCATATGGTTTATATTTAATCAAATTAAAAGTGTAATTTATTAAATTAAACCACCTAGTATTTTAAAAGCGTAAAATACACCCTTATACTCTATATATATATATATATATATATATATATATATATATATATATATATATATATATATATATATATGTATATAACATTAAAAGTCTAATATTATATATGCATAACTTAAACTGCTAGTCTTACCGTTAGTAGGCCTCATTCACGAAGTCGATCTATAAGGGGGTATAAGGTTATGGCCTATAAAATGGTCGTTTGATGGGTGTCCACTCTCACCCACCGCTTCCTTGATTGGTGGAGGGTCATTAGCCGAACGGGTAGGATGGGGAAAACCCTTTCCATTAAAAGTATAATGAAGTATAAAGTAACTAAATGTTTTTTACAAAATTTTCAATCTTAGTTACTTTAGGCAAAAGTGAATTGATGCAATTCCATGAAATTACACTTTGTGCCCTTGCGAAGACGTTAGTGGAGCGTGTGTGGTTAACCGGCACACTAAATGGTTCTAAGCAAAGGTAGCAAAGGGAAACTCAATGTTTGTCATAGTTCGGTGGAGCGTGTGTGGTTAACCGACACATCGAATAGGTGACTGTAACATTGGGGTCACCATGTAAGTTTGCATGGTTATTCACACCCTGTTTTGTGATCCTCAGCATCCCAGTCACAAATCGAGGGGCATATCGAGATTTAAACATGCCATTGAAAAGTTCAATGAATCTCAAAGGATCTAGGAATTTTTCAATACATTTAAAACCTAATCTCTTTTTCATTTTTCATGGTGGAAAATTAGTGAATCGTCATTCACTTACCTTCAAATGTTCTGCAATTTGGGTTACGGCATCCCTCTCCCAAGTTGTAGAATATCGTGTTGGGTCCTAGCCTTAATATCTCATTTGGGTGATTTATTAAGGACTCAATCAATCAACTAACTTGAATTTTTTCTCCTGTTTTGTAGATGTCAAAGTATGACAACTATGGTCTTCCCAAATCCCGTGGAACAAGCTTTCCACATGAAGATGATATTCCACGATTCGATCGAGGAACACGAGATCATGCTTCACTTCCTCCACCTCCTCCAATTATTCTCCCTAACCCACAAGTACGAAGGCTTGAAAAGTTCAAGATCACTCAAGCCCTTTTGGAAAGTAAACATGAAGATGGGAAACTTGTGTGTGCACAAGTCTTAGAGATGAAGTCACACATTGATAGGTTAAGGCTGTTGGGTGTCGAGATTTCAGGTGAGTTGGCTGTTGATTGGGTTCTTCAGTCGCTTCCTGAATCATATAGTGACTTCGTTAAAGAGTACTATATGATGGATCATGACGTGACCCTCATTGATCTCACCTATTTGCTTATAGCTGTTGAATCAGCAATGATTTGGCGTGCTGGTCAAGCAAATTTGTCTAGGGAATCAAACTCCCAAACTACAATGGACATTGAAAATGGTGACATTGGAAATCTAGAAAAGGTAAACTCTGAGATAGTTCCATGTGCCATTCCAAAAGAGTCCATTTGCTTTTATTGCCAAAAGAAGGGGCATTGGAGACGAAGCTTCCCTATTTACCTGAGAGATCTAAGAGATGGGAGAGTCAAGACGTATGACTCTACTTCAGGTAAAATCCATTAAGTAACTCTTTTAAGTTCCTATTCTAGATTCTTAATATATGATGTGATAAGATTACATTTTGATGTTTTGTAGGATCGAAGAAAAGAGAGGAAGCTTAAGGGAAGAAGTGAGCTGAATCTAATCGTGAAGAAATGGATTTCGATCGCATTGCTTGAAGATTAGATTCTTGAGCTATTACTTGGAGTTAGAATAGATTGCTAAGAAATATGTAATAACATAGTTTTTCAATTGAATTACATTGTAAGGACAAATTTTTCCGCAATAAAATAAATTTTGATTTTATCTTATTTATTTATCCTTGCAATGGCGTGTATGAAAAATTGATGTTTGAAGGTTTCTATTATTAGCAATAACGGATTTGATTCTTAATTAGGTTATTTGTGGAAGTGTTGAGAGTTTACCAAATAGTGAGAGTTTCTCATCGCCCAAGTTTCAAGTGGATAGAAACTTGGAATCATGCAATGTGTATGTATGATGAATGAAAAACTTTCACATTTGGGAAATTTAGACTAATTCTTTGACAAAGTGTCAATTGAAGGACTAGGAGATTGAGTACACTAGGTGGTATGTTGATCGAAATATTGAAAGGTTCAATATCACTCAAGCCCTTTTGGCAAGTAAACATAAAGAAGGAAAGTCAGTGTGTGCACACGTCCTAGGGATGAAGTCACACATTGATAGGTTAAGAATGATGGGATCCGTTGTCGGTGAGGAGATGGTTGTTGATTGGGTTCTTCAGTCACTTCCTAACTCGTATAGTGAGTTCGTAAGAGAGTACTATATGATGAACCACGACGTGACCCTTATAGATCTCACCTATATGCTTATTGCTGCTGAATCAGCAATGGTTTGGCGCAATAGAAAAGCAAAGTTGATTGGTGAATCTGCGTTCATGGATATAGACAATGGCAACAAAAGACATGCTATGATCGAAAAGTCCAATCATAAGAGAAAGGCAATGTCTGAAGTAGTTCCATGTCATGTTCCAAAAGAGTCAATTTGCTTTTATTGCCAAGAGAAAGGGCATTGGAGACGAAGCTGCCCCATTTACCTAAGAGATCTAAGAGATGGGAGAGTCGAAACGTATGGCTCTAATATAGGTAAAATCCATTAACTAACTCTTTTAAGCTTCTATTCTAGATTCTTAATACATAATGTGATAAGATTACAATTGATGTTTTGTAGGATCGAAGAAAAGAAAGGAAGCTTAAGGGAAGAAGTGAGCAGAATCTAACCATAAAGGAATGGATTTCGACCGCATTTCTCGAAGATTAGATTCTTAAGCTACTACTTAGAGTTAGAATAAGATTGCTAAGAAAGATGTATTAGCATAGTTTTTCAAAGAATTGCATTGTAAGGACAAATTTTTCCGCAATAAAATAAATTTTGATTTTATATTATTTATTTATCCTTGCAATGGCGTATATGAAAAATTGATGTCTGAATGTTTCTGTTATTAGCAATAATGGATTTGGTTCTTATTTATGTTATTTATGGAAAGTCGAGAATTTACCAAATAGGGAGAGTTTCTCATCGCCCAAGTTTCAATTGGACAGAAATTTGGAATCACGCAACTTGGTTGCATGATGAATGAGAAATTTCATATTTGGAAATTAGACTAATTCATTGACAAAGTGTCAAGTGAAGGACTAGGAGATCGAGCACACAAAGTTGCATGTTGATCAAGTCCACCACAAGAATCACAATGATATTCGTCATGATTTACTAAAGGTTTAGTAAATATGATTATACTTACAAGATTAAGTGTAATTCGGAATTGATTAAAAAGGTTTAAATCAATAGCAAAACGAATAAGAAGAATCATGTAGGCAGAAAGATAAAAGTTTCTCCATTCTAAGAAGAAGGGAGAGTAGCTTTTATGCTTTATGATAGGTCTTAATGATTAAGAATCATATCTCAATTGATCCTATAAGTGAGTCTTAGCACAATTGTATGTCTAAGAAGAGGAATCAAGAATTGAAGAAATGGTTAAATCAAAAGGTCAATCGTACTTCGTTCCAATAACAAGTCTTAGAGTTAAGATTGTGACAATGAGTGAAAAGTATTAAAGGTTTTTAACATTCATCAAATGTGGAAAGTTGTAATGTCTTGGATAAGACAAAGACCAACTAGGACCAATTTATGAAGAGTTTTGATAGAAGCTACACTAACTCTTGAATGTTTGGTTGTCAAGAAATGGTTATTGACAAAAGAATCTTATATGTCAAGGAGTCAGTGGGAGTTTTAATGGTCTTGAAAAGTTTCAAGAACAAATCAAATAAACCTTACTGATCATCACTAGCACACGAGTTGTGGTTTACAACCTATCGTGTTGACATTTTTTATTTCTATGCCATTCCAATTGAGTTAATTATGCATGTGAGTTCTATGAGTTCTCATTTTGAACGCATAAAAGGCAAGGCATCTTAATCAATGAAAGGTACATTGACAGGAGACGTGGTGGGCAGCTGTGCTACCATAAGGCAAGAAATCAAGATTAAGAAAGTTCGGTCCATATGAGTTTGAATTTGTCGTAAACTTTGGTTTTAACAAATTCACATGGATAGGAACACATACACCGCTCAAATCTAAGTGTCATAAGATTTCCTCCTTCATGAAAATGATTGTGAGGAAATGCTTTCACTAAGAAAGATTTTAAGAAGATAGTGATTGTAAAATTGCATTCTCAAATTCGATTATGGTTACGGTATCCCTTTCCATGATTTGAATTGTGAGGTTTGGCAATTAGTATTAATTGTTTAGACACACATATGAACTATCTAAGGCAAAGGTGTATAAGTTCAAGAAACCTTGATAAAATATTATCAAAGCACTAAGTATTAGAAACATGAACTTAAGAAATTCAATAAGTATTGTTTTTCTGAAAGTTAAGCTGTTTCTGAATACATGTCGAAGCTAGTAGGAGCATAAGTGTTATGTTAATAATAATCATCATGATAGTGGGAGCATAAATGTTATGATTGTATGATTATTAAGGCACGTATTGCAAGTTGGCAATATTAATTATAGAAAACAAGAGTTATACCTTGCAAAGTTGTAAGGGTTGTAAAGTTGTTTTGCTATAATTAAGGGAGAGAATATTATGCTTCATTTCAAATCTAAAGGTTTAGGTTGAGAAATGTTAATAAATTTAGTCAAGGGTACATAGTGTGTTCTTAAAATTTCGATTATGATTACGGCATTCCTCTTCACAATTCAAATTTTGAGAACATAGCAAATAAAACATTATGTGTCGTGTCCCATACGCTTCGGGTATAGGATCGATTGCAAATACTTTAATGTTTGACCATTCTAAAATTTTCCAAATGTCCAGCGCATTTAGAGGGAAAAAGGACTAGAATCGGTTTTGACTAAAATAATTAAACAACTATCAAAGGACAATCCAAAGTTCGATGAGGATTGGTTGCTTGTGAGTAGTTGGAAGCATGGTATTGGATGGACAATATCAACATTATTATGAATAGAAAATATTCTATTAAGAATGAGTTGTCATATGGAAAATATGGAAACGTGTCAATATCGACATTATTATGAATAGAAAAGGAATGTACTTTGAGTGAGAGACATCATATCTAAGGAATTGTCTTGTAACAATCTCTGATAGAGGACTTTGTAATATCATTGGCAATAGTCTTTGTGACTTTGGTGCAGTGAAATCACAAAAGGATCATTGCATAAAATGTTAGAATCTAGCATATTCTATAAGTAGCAAGAATTTGATATTCTTTCACTTATGAAAAGGATTTGGAGCTGTGAAATGAGAATGATTAGAAATGTGTTCAATGTGATCTATTTCACAAAGTAAGAACCATAGGTAAACATTGTGTGCATACTAGGAGCATGGGACAAGTGTCATAATTCAAGTAAGAAGTTGATTACCCGAAACGACAAATAATGAGTAATCGATATGGTGATAAATGAAAGGTGTTTTATTTATGCTCAAGGGTTTGAGGCCATATGGGATTAGTATTATTCTTGTGTTTCACATTTGCATGTTTTGACTTCCAGAATAATTGAGTTTATTAAGAATAATCGAATTATTCGAACGGGCCACAGTCGTTCATATGTTGGAAGTAGGTATGAATGAAGACTGTCATGAATTGGTGTGTGGATTGTCTAAAAGAGTATTAGACATAAGCAAATGTTTGCTGCAACGTTCATGAGTGCTTATGAATATGACTTGAGCATTGGATTAAACCCACGCTCACTTGGATCACTCCATGAATTGTATCACGAGTGATTGGTGAGACGATAACATCTTATATTCTTGAAACCAAGATGTGTGAGTTGTATCTTGCGAATCGGTTGCACATTGATAATATGTAAACGCACTAGTAACTTGGTGTTATAAAACATATTGTTGTGTGTGATTCGGTGCGTGAGTGCAAGCAAGCATTGTATCAAAGTTTATCCATTCCTTTTATCCAAGGTAGGATAAAAGCGATATCTTTTGGGCCCCTCGATGATTTAGTGATGACAAACGTAAATGCTCGGCCGGGCTAGGGCTAATTTGATTTGTTCAATTAGTCAGTCGTCATAAATCGGGAATCGAGATATAGTACAAAGAGAATGATTTGAAATCATATCTCATATGATATCTAGAATGGAGGAATCCCTTATCTAAGGACACGCGTATCTGATATGATCAGAGTTGACAGCAGTTTTGGAAAGCTACGATTGCAGATCAGGATATGAAGTCATACGCAGAATAGTTATTAGACTTATCCAAGTGGGAGACTGTTGGATCAGTGTCTAAGTCCATAACTATTTTGGTATGTACTTGACCCGATGGTGCATGGTCCTTTTGGGTTGCCTTCACCAAAGCAACTTGATTGGAGAGATAACTAGAGAGAGAGGTTATTATGATTTATTAATATGTTATAAGAATAATATATTAAAGGATAAATCACATTTGTTTAATTAATATTGGTCAATAATTAATTAAGAATTAATTTTGTGATCAAATGTAATTAATTAAACTAGAGGGGCTGAATTGTAATTATGTGATAGTTGCAAAATAGGGCAATGGTTATCCTTGTTAAAGGATGGAAGAATTCAAGGATAAGGATATTCTTAAAATCGTCCAAGGTCCAAGAGATAGAGATTTTCAAGGCTTATCTTATGGTTGCTTGATGGGCAAGTAACTAGATAAGGATAAGGACTGAAACCCTAATCCCAACCCTATATAAAGACCCCTAAGGCCTTAGGATTTCGTGTACTTGATCCCTAGAGCATCTAGGGACGAATTCTTATACCTCTCCTCTCTCTTTATACCTTCTCCATTTGCTCTTGGTGTTTGTGATCCATTAGAGGCACTACACTTGTGGTGCTTGCTTTCAAGACTTTGGGTTTGAAGATTTAAGTTGTTATTACAATATAACAACAAGAGGTATGTAATCTAACCTTCTTGGTTAATTTCGAAAATAGCAATCATGATTAGGGTTTAACAGTTTTGACTTCCAGAATAACTGGGTTATTCGAACCTCCACAGTCGGTCATACGTTGGGAGTAGGTATGAAGGAAGACTGTCATGAATCTATCTGTAGATTGTCTAAAGAGTTTAGACATAGCACAAGTTTGCTGCAGAGTTCATGAGTGCTTTGATAAGATTAGAGTATTGGATTAAACCCACGCTCACAAAAATCACTTCATGGATTTTATCACGAGTGATTGTGAGTTGATAATATTGTATATTCTTGAAACTGAGATGTGTGAGTTGTTATTTGCTGGTCGGTTGCACATTGATGATAAGTAAACGCACCAGTAACTTGGTGTTATAAAACTTATTGTTGTGTGTGATTCGATGAGTGAGTACAAGCAAGCATTGAATCGAATTTTATCCGTTCCTTTTTCCCAAAGTGGGATAAAAGTGATATCTGTGGGCCCCTCGATGATTTATTGATGAAACCCTAAGCGCTTGGCCAAGCCGGGACTAATTTGATGTGTTCAATTGTAGTCTGTTGTCAGTCGTCATAAATTGGAAATCGGGAAACAACACATAGACTGATAGAATGGTTACAATACATGTCTCATGTCTATGCGATATCAAGAATGGAGGAATATATGATCCCTTATCTAAAGGACACGCTTCTGATAAGATCAGAGTTAAAAGCGCCTTTTGAAAGCTACGATTGCTGATCAGGTTTGAAGTCATATGCAGAATAGTTATTAGACTTATCCAAATGGGAGACTGTTGGATTAGTGTCTAATTCCATAACTATTTTGGTATGTACTTGACCCGATTGTGAGCATGGTCCTTTCGGGTTGCCTTCACACTAGTGACTAGACAGGATGATTGTTAAGGAGAGAGGCTGGTTTATTGTTAAGAATAATAAATTGGGGTATAAATATGATTTGTTAATATATTATATGAATAATATATTAATTTGGAATCATATTATTAATTAGTATTTAATCATAAATTAATTAGGAATTAATTTCGGGATTAAAGGAATTAATTAAAAGTACAGGGGCTGTTTTGTAATTATTTGTTAATTGAGACTTTGGGCTATTCGATCACCTTTATTAAGGATTGAACAAAAATCCTAGAAGGATCTAGGAGTTTTCGTCCAAGGGCTTAAGGAAAGGAGTTCATGGACTTTCTTAGGCCCTAAGCTAAGGGATTAGGGTTTCCACCTTGAAACCGTAGTTAGCCTTAAGTATAAATAGCACCCTAAGGCACTAAATTCGGCTAACCCTTGGAAAAACCCTATTAGGGTCGAATTTTAGAGCCTCTTGCCTCCCTTCCTCTCTCTCATATTCATCCTCTCACCCAAAGTGTGTTTGTGAACCATTAGAGGTACTACAGTTGTGGTACTTGCTTTCAAGAGCTAAGGAAATTCAAGGAACTAGTTGTTATTGCTATATAACAACAAAAGGTATGTATTCTATTCTCCTTTGTGGATTTCGAAAATCATAAGAGTATCCCAGGTTTCTTTTTGTGTTCATAAAGTTGTATAACTAATAGTGAAAACATAGATCCAACTCTAGGGTTGCATGCACACATAGGATTGTTTGTATAAAACCCATCAGTTGTTAACCTAGAACCACTTGTCCTGCCGGCCCTTATTAGGAGCTTTCTATTTGATGATGAATGCATGTATGTTTCGCCTCTGGGAGAAGGTGTGAAGACGGAAATGTGTTGACGAGTTGAAGTAAGCCTTAAACGCCCAGAATTAGGGAAGGACACCAAGTGCTCGCCAAGCCAGTTCGAACCCCACGATCTTCTTCACAAAATTATGGTTCCATTTGTCCACAGAAAAGCCTTACTGCCACATGATTTCATCGAAGAAATCAGTCATCGGTAACTGCAACCCCACTTTAAAGATTAGGATGGGCACTTTGACCTTACCCGACGACGACTGATAGATGGTAGCCCCCTTTCTTAGAAATTGTGGTCCATGCTCCGACGTGAAACCAAAGCGGAGCTATAGAGACTCAAACTCCTCCATATTCGGCTCGATTCCAGATAGATTAATCGCCATTGTTGTTTTAGTGCAAAAACAAGAGAGAAGAAAGAGGGAGCAAAGAGACTTCAGAAGCAGTTGAGAACGAAAAGGTGAGAAGAAAACCGATCTTGATAAGATGTGTTTAAATGAGGAGCAGGAATATCGAACCGTATTAATGATGAAATTGTCTGCGTTGAAGGCTCCGTTATATCAGTCGAACATATAAACCATATCCGTCGACCATGTGTCATGATCAAGGCTAGAACGACTCGGCTACGTTGTGCTAAAGTAAACACCTACTAGCCTAGGGGACTTGTTAACGTATCCTTCTAGGAATACGTTATAGATAACAGAAATGGTATCTTTAGGATGACCTAGTTAACAGTCGCTAACTAGCCTAGTGCCAAACCCAAGCCCTCGGCCTCGCTCCAGGACTCTGGTGCTTGGCACTCTCATGCCCAAGTCCAATTCCAGACGACAATCTTCGGTCTATAATAATCTGAAACATAATTAACCGCTCCCTAGGGCGAAAAGTGTAATACTCAGAGCATTATCCTTTATTTCATCTGCACCAATAGCAGAGAGGATTCCTATTAGTGATGCACGATCAACCAATGGGACTCATCCACGTCCTGTCGGCTCAGATACGACAAAGGAAACCATTGGGATCATGCTTAATGGATGCCAGGTATAAAAGGAATCATTCTCCTTTTGAGGAAGGGATCGCTTCCTTGTAGCTAAAACCCTAATCTCAGCATTCTCATGTACACGCTTAGACTAACTAGATCATCGTAGTTTCGTCCCGGGATCACCTCCCGAACGTCGACTAATGCTGCTTCTTCATTGTTGTGATTACAGTGCTTAACTTAGACGGAACCATCGTAAGACAGTGTTAACTGTTAAGCTCAGTGCACATATCACAACAACGATTGACTAAATTCAAGTGAGTTCTTACAAACTCCACAGATATTACACCATTCATAACGAGCTTGCAAATCATGTTATGTCTAACACATAAATGTCTAGACTTCCCATTATACACTTGACTATAAGCCTTAGCCAAAGTTGCAGCACTACCACACCTAATTTAATGATAATAGTGACAAAAAAATAATTTAGTTACTAAATTTGTAAATGATACATTTTACTCTATCCTTTGAATTCATTAACCATATCCACGTAATTAACCTTTTTTTTTCAAATAAACAAGGTAACTGGCATAACATATAATACTTGGTCTAAAGTTTAATTTTTGAACAACCGAAGAGCTTTTATTTACTAAATTACATTACCCTCTTAAGTCATAACCATATATCCACATAATTAACATTTACTTTTTTTTCAAATAAACAAGGTAACCGGCATAACCTATAATACTCGGTCAAATTATAGTTTTTGAACAACCAAATAGATTTAATAATAAACCATATATAATAAATAGTTTGGAGAATATATATATATATATATATATATATATATATATATATATATATATATATATATATATATATATAATTCTCTTAATGTCATTACAAAAATAAATAGCACAGTATCTTATTTCTACTTACATCATATTTTAAAAGTTGAAAATATGTTTTAAATTTTGAGATAAAAAAAATCACATGTAATTGTCACTAAAAATTATAAACATATTTAATAAAATTGTCACTATATAAACTATTTGATTTAGGGGAAAGTAACGTATCTAAAATTAAACTTTAATAACAAGAAACATTACATTAATCTAAAACATCTCAGAATTAATAAATTTTGGTTTATATAGAAAAAAAAAAGGTATCAAACATTCAATAAGATATTCAGTTTGATCCATTACATCAAATAGAAAGAAAAAAAACATACATTCTCCCCCTCAAAGACAACAATTATGTTTTCAAAGATAATTTTCAAACCAATTTTATTCCAACTCCTTATTCTTAGTGGATCTAAACATCCCACCACCCATAATATTATATCATCATCATTCATGACATAACAATCTTCATTCATTCAACACCAAACATTTGTCTCAACATTACTACAAAGTTGAGGATTTTTTCAGGGTTAGCCAAAGATTCAGAAACACTCTCCCTAACATGGACCCGTGTGATCCATGCCGCCAATTTAGGGTAGTGATCCTCCACCTTAAAGCTACCATATTTCTCGTAGGCTGGGAACCACGAAGTTAGACCAACAAGCAGTATGTCCACAAACCCGAAGTTGTCCCCGGCGAAGTAGTCTTTTTCAGCCAAAGTACCATCTAAGAACTTCAGGATATCAAGGAACGATGCCTTAGCGGCCTCTACTTCATCTTCTCCTTTTGCAGTCCAAATGGCCCGACCCGCCGAATGGACCTAGGATATACATATACATAATGATGAACGATTTCTAAAAATATACCACTCGGAACGAGTTGTGTTATGTTGTGGTAAGTCAGGTGGCTGACATCCCACAACCCCACAACTGGTTTTGGGACCATGTAATATAATTGGTCCCAAAACCACGTCTCACATCCTCGGATATGGACCTATCGGGATCAATTATGAGTATTCCAATCAAGTATCTGTATTTGTCATAGTAAGCTTAATTAAAAAGAGGGCTTACCTTGCGATCAATGTAGTCGGCCCAAAATTGGGCCCGGGCTTTCTCATATGCACAAGTGGGCAAGAGGGGTTTGGAAGGCCAAACTTCATCGATGTAAGTGATAATGTTAGTGGACTCGAGGATGGGCTTGTTGTCGTGCAAGAGGACAGGAACTTGTTGGTGGACAGGGTTTGATTTTAGCAACAATTCGGTCTTTCCACCTAACAAATTATTCTCTAAAATCTCTTCATAAGCAATATCTTTTTCTGCCAATGCCACCTTCACCCTCATGCAAAAAGGGCTAGCCCACATGCTTAGAAGCTTCACATCATCTTTTCCCATCTTTAAATCACTTTTATTTCTTTGTGTTTGTGTTTGATGATTGTGAAAGAAAGAAGCTTTGTGTTTATATAGGAGCTCGTTGTGTTCTCCCTCACAAGAAAAAACTTTGATTTTCTCATATATAAGTTGTTTTGAGGCTAAAAGTTAAGCGGAGAATTAACACAGGCTGTGAGAGTGTGAGGATATTCAAACAAAGATCATTTCCGGCACACAAGAAAATTTGCATTAAAAAAAATTATTTTACATAGGACTGCTTGAAAATTAACGACTGTAGGTGTTTTGACTTTTTAAATCAAACTTTATTTATTTAAGGAGTGAAAGGGATAAAACCCCGTGTACAACTTATCATGCATTAGGTACAAGTCACAATGAATCATTTGCTCAAGAGTCGAGACTTCGTCATTTACATTCCAAATGTTGACCAAAAAGCAGTGATAGCGAGACTTTTTTGTTTATTATTTCCTGACAAAAATTTATAAATGGTTCCGTAGTTTTTCATGGGAATTCTAAGATTGTGAAGAGTTGTTACAGTCAAGCAATCAAAAAAATGTTGTCAACTCAGTGACACGTCAACTTCATCACCAACCCGCCATCAACTCACTAGATATTGAGAATGATTACTACTCCACAATATTCTTTTTTTCATTTTTTATTTTTTTATGATTAAATTAAATAAAAAACAAAATTTAAAACATAATAAAATAATTTACATTACTTAAAACCCATTACATAAATTAAATTTAAAACCTAAATTAATAAAAAAAACATAGAAATTTAAACCTAAATTACTAACAGAACATAAAAAAATATAGAAAATAATAATAATATAAAAGTCTAGGGCGGAATTTACAAATTTAAAAACCTGTTTGAGAAGGAAATTAGGGATGAGGTTTGTTTTGCTTTTGACCCAAACTTAAGGGAACTAGTTTGACAACTGTTGAAAGAGGTGTTGTCTCATACTCTCCTTCGATTAAAAGACGCCTTTCTTCTTCACTTGAACCTGCATATTTCACATCTTCAAAGAAAGGGTTTTCTTTTAATTGTTTCCAAGGCTTCAAACGGTCAAAAAAAAAGCCAGCCAATAGCAAGCTTTGTCTTCTTCCGTCTTTGAAGAGACGTCACACGCCAGAGCACCAGCCCTTGGGGCAGTATTCACGCGTCTCCAAGGAAGCCGACTTAGCTTCATGCGTGAGTTTGTATCACCACTCCGGGCAGCCTAATGAAATGTTTTTATGTTTAATTGTTATAATCAATTTAGTCTTTATTTTTTTTTAGTTAATTAAGTCTAAAAACATCAGTTATATTCATTTTGACCATTTTTACCGGTAAACCGGTGGTCAACATAATATAAGGACTTTTTTGTAAACAAATACAAAATATAAGGACTTTTTTAAAAATATATTATTTTAATTTTTTTTATATTATTTTATTATGTTAGATTGTTAGTATTAATTTGTCTAAGAGATTGTATTACCATTTGTTAATCATGATATTTTTTTTAACATATATATTTTATGAAAATAGTTTTTTTTCTTCTAAAATTAATTATTTTCATATTTTTTCTATCTAACAAGTTGTATTATCTTACATTAATCTTATGATGTTTTTTTTATCTGACAAATAATATTTATTATGAATTTTTTTTCTTCTAAAAATAACTTTTTTTATAATATCTATGTTTAACATATTTATATTTTACATTAATCTTATGATATTTTTTTTATCTGATGGAAAAGATCTATTATGAAAATAGTTTTTTTTTTCTAAAAATTATTGTTTTTATAATATTTTTGTCTAACTAGTTGTATTATCTTATATTAATCTTATGATGTTTTTTTCTATGAAAGATAATATCTATTATTAAATATTTTATTTTCTTCTAAATATAATATTTTTATAATAATTTTGTCTAACAGATTGGTATCTTACATTAATCTTATGGTATTTTCTTTTTCTGACAGAAAATATCTATTATGAAAAGAGTTTTTTTTCTAAAAAGAACCGTTTTTATAAGATTAATATAAGATAACAATCTATTAGACAAAACTATTATAAAAACGAATAGTTTTCAAAGAAAAAAAATGTATTTCATAATATAAATTATCGACAATGAATATATATATATATATATATATATATATATATATATATATATATATATATATATATATATATATATATAAGATTAATGTATGATAATACAATGCGTCAAACATAAATATAATAAAAAAACGATTATTTTTAGAAGAAAAAATAAATATTTTCATAACAGATATCCACTGTCTAGACAGAGAAAATATCATAAGATTAACATAAAATAATACAGTCTGTTAGACAAAAAAATATACTAAGATAATATTTAAAAAAATTAAAATAATATATTTTTAAAAAAAAAATCATTATATTTTGGATTTATTTGCATAAAAAGGGGTCAAAATGAATATAATTGAAGTTTCTGGGACTTAATTGATTAAAAAAAAATAATGACTAAATCGGTTACGAGACCTAAACATAAGGACTTTTCAATAGATTTCTCTTTTTTCATATTATGGTTTCAATCCCTAACTTTTTTTTTGTTTTGTTTTTAAGGATTCATGTGATTTAAAAACTTTTCACCAATAGTTCTTCGGCTCACTCCCTCATTTTTGGTCCGTTAAATCAAATCACATGCACACCAAGTGAGGGCAAATGTGTCTTTTAACTTTTAACACTCCTAATAAACATATAATGTATACATCTTTTGATGGGTTATATACAAACAATACTGTGTGTGCATGCAACCCTAGAGTTGGATCTATGTTTTCACTATTAGTTATACAACTTTATGCGCACAAAAAGAAACCTGGCATGCTAGTACTATTTTCAAATTCCACATAGAAGAATAGAATACATACCTTTTGTTGTTATATAGTAATAACAACTAGTTTCTTGAATTTCCTTAGCTCTTGAAAGCAAGTACCACAAGTGTAGTACCTCTAATGGCTCACAAACACACTAGGTGAAAGGATGAATATGGGAGAGGGGAGAGAATGGTATCTTGCCCTAGATTTCGTCCCTTTTTGGGTTTCCCAAGGCTTGGACGAAATTTTAGTGCCTTAGGGTGCTATTTATACTTAAGGCTAACTAGGGTTTCAAGGTGTAAACCCTAATCCCTTAGCTTAGGGCCTAAGCAAGTCCATGGACTCCTTTCCTTAAGCCCTTGGACGAAAACTCCTAGATCCTTCTAGGATTTTCGTTCAAGCCTTAATAAAGGTGATCCAATGGCCCAAAGCCTCAACTATTGAATAATTACAAAATAGCCCCTGCACTTTCAGTCAGTTCCTTTAATCCCAAAATTAATTCTAAATTAATTTCTGATTAAATACTAATTAATAATATGATTCCAAATTAATATTATTCATATAATATATTAACAAATTATATTTATACCCTAATTTATTATTCTTAATAATAAACTAGCCACTCTCCTCAACAATCATCCTATCTAGTCACCAGTGTGAAGGCAACCCAAAAGGACCATGCACAATCGGGTCAAGTACATACCAAAATAGTTATGGACTTAGACACTAATCCAACAGTCTCCCACTTGGATAAGTCTAACAACTATTCTGCGTATAACCTCAGATCCTGATTAGCAATCGTAGTTTTCAAAAGCCGCTGTCAACTCTGATCTTATCAGAAGCGTGTCCTTTAGATAAGGAATCATATATTCCTCCTTTCTTGATATCGTATAGACATGAGACATGGATTGAAATCATTCTCTCAGTCTATGTGTTGTTTCCCAATTTCCGATTTACGACGACTGACAACAGACTACAATTGAACACATCAAATTAGTCCCGGCTTGGCCAAGCGCTTAGGTGCCATCACTAAATCATCGAGGGGCCCACAAATATCGCTTTCATCCTACTTTGGGCAAAAGGAACGGATAAACTTTGATTCAATGCTTGCTTGCACTCACTCACCGAATCACAAACAACAATATTCTTTATGACACCAAGTTACTGGTGCGTTTACATATTATCAATGTGTAACCGACTCGCAAGATACAACTCACACATCTCGGTTTCAAGAACATAAGATATTATCGTCTCACCAATCACTCGTGATAAAATCCATGAGGTGATTCAAGTGAGCGTGGGTTTAATCCAATGCTCAAAATCATATTCATAAGCACTCACAAACGTTGCATCAAACCTTTGTTATGTCTAATACACTTTAGGCAATCTACAAACCAATTCATGACAGTCTTCATTCATACCTACTTCCAACATATGAACGGCTGTGGATGATTCGAATAATTTGATTATTCTGAAATAATTAATTATTCAGGAAGTCAAAACATGCAAAGTGAAACACGAGAATAATACTAATTCTATATGGTCCCAAACCTTTGAGTATAAATAAAACACCTTTTATTTATCACCATATCGATTACTCATTATTTGTTGTTTCGGTTAATTAACTTATTACTTGAATTATTACTACACTTGTCCCATGCTCTTAGCATGCACACAATGTTTACTTATGGTCCTTACTTTGTGAAATAGATCAAATGAACACCAATCATATTCATTTCACAACTCCCAATCCTTATCACAAGTGTAAGAATATCAAATTCTTGGCACTTATAGAATATGCTAGACTCTAACATTTTATGCAATGATCCTTTCGTAAAGTTATAGCTCAAAATCATCAAGACTTGGCCAATCTCTATCAGAAACAATTCTATAGATATGATGTCTCTCACTCAAAGTACATTCCTTTGAACATTCTTTTGCATAAAATTTTCTAATCTAGACATAGACTCTCAATATCCAACTCCCAATATGGAAACATTTCCATATTTGCCATACGACAACTCATTCTTAATAGAATCTTATCTATAATAATGTCGATATGATCCATCCAATATCATACTTCCAACTACTCACAAGCGACCAATCCTCAACGAGCTTTGGATCGTCCTTTGATAGTTGTTTAATTATCTTAGTCAAAACCAATTCTTGTCCTTTTTCCCTCTAAATGCGCTAGACATTTGGAAAATTTTAGAATGGTCAAATATAATAGCACTGGCAATCAATCCTATACACGAAGCGTATAGGACACGATGCATAATGTCTTACATAAAGATATGATACTTTATCAATCTTCTGCCATAATAGTTTATGTGTCTCGTTCTTACAATTCGAACTATGAAGAGGGATACCGTAATCATAATCGAAATTTAAGAACACACTATGTATCCTTGACTAAATTTGTTAACATTCCACAACCTAAGCCTTTAGATTTGAAATAAAGCATAATATTCTCTCCCTTAATTATAGCAAAACAACTTTTCAAACCTTACGACTTTGCAAAGTATAACTCTTGTTTTCTATAATTAATATTGCTAACTTTCAATACTTGCCATAATAATCATACAAGCATAACATTTATGCTCCCAAGATCATGATGATTATTATCATATAAGCATAACACTTATGCTCCCACTAGCTTTGACATGTATTCAGAAAACAGCTTAACTTCCAGAAAACAATGCCTATTGAATTTCTTAAGTTCATATTTCTAATACCTAATGATTTGATAATCCTTTATCTAAGCTTCTTAAACTTATACACCTTTTCCTTAGATAGCTCATATGTGTGTCTAAACAATTCAGACTAATTGCCAAATCTCACAATTCGAATCATAGAAAGGGATACCGTAACCATAATCGAATTCGAGAATACAATTTTCACAATCACTATCTTCTTAAAATCTCTCTTAGTGAAAGCATTTACTCACAGTCATTTTCATGAAGGAGGGAATCTTATGACACTTAGATTTTAATGGTGTATGTGTTCCTATCCATGCGAATTTGTCAAAACCAAAGTTTGCGACAAATCCAAACTTATATGGACCGAACTTTCTCAATCTTGATTTCTTGCCTTATGGTAACACGAGTGCCCACCATGTCTTCCAAGTAGTTAAGCAGCTCACCCTTTCATATCAATGTACTTTTCATTGATCAAGGTGCTTGCCTTTTATGCGTTCAAATGAGAACTCATAGAACTCACATGCATAATTAACTCAATTGGAATGGCACAGAAACAAAATAATGTCAACACGATAGGTTGTAAACCTCAAGTCGTGTGCTAGTGATGATCGATAAGGTTTATTCTTGATTTGTTCTTGAAACCTTTCAAGACATTGATACTCCCACTGACAACTTGACATATAAGATTCTCTTGTCAATAAACATTTCTTGACAAACAAATATTCAAGAGTTAGTGTAGCTTTTATCAAGACAAAACACTTCACAAAATTGGTCCTAGTTGGTCTTTGTCTTATCCAAGACATCACAACTTTCCACATTTGATGAATGTTATAAGCCTTCATAAGACTTGTCACTCAATATCACAATCTTAACTCTAAGACTTGTTTTTGGAACGAAGTATGATTGACTTCTTGATTTAACCATTTCTTCAATTCTTGATTCCTCTTCTCAGACATATAATTGTACTAAGACTCATTTAGAGGATCAATTGAGATATGTTTCTTAATCATTAAGACCTATCATAAAACATGATAAAAGATACTCTCCCTTCTTCTTAGAATAGAGAAACTTTTATCTTTCTACCTACTTGATTCTTCTTATCCGTTCTGCTATTGATTGAAACTTTTTTCAATCAACTCACAATTACACTTAATCTTATAAGTATAATCATATTAACTAAACCTTTAGTAAATCATGACGAATATATTTGTAACTCTTGTGGTGGACTTGATCAACACACAACTTTGTTTCCTAGTCCTTCACTTGACATTTTGTCAACGAATTAGTCTAATTTCCAAATATAAAATTTCTCATTCATCATGCAACCAAGTTGCATGATTCCAAGTCTCTATCCAATTAAAACTTGGGCGATGAGAAACTCTCCTTATTTGGTAAATTCTTGACATTTCCACAAATAACATAATTCATTATTGCTAATAACTGAAACATTCAAACATCAATGTTTTTCATACACGCCATTGCAAGGATAAATAAATAATATAAAATCAAAATTTATTTTATTGCGGAAAAATTTGTCCTTACAATGCAATTCAATTGAAAACTATGTTAATACATATTTCATAGCAATCTATTCTAACTCCAAGTACTAGCTCAAAATTCTAACCTTCAAGCAATGCGATCGAAATCCATTTCTTCACGATTAGATTCAGCTCACTTCTTCCCTTAAGCTTCCTCTCTTTTCTTCGATCCTATAAAACATCAAAATGTAATCTTATTACATCATGTATTAAGAATCTAGAATAGGAACTTAAAAGAGTTAGTTAATGGATTTTACCTGAAGTAGAGCCATGCATCTTGACTCTCCCATCTCTTAGATTTCTCAGGTAGTTAGGGCAGCTTCGTCTCCAATGCCCCTTCTCTTGGCAATAAAATCAAATGGACTCCTTTGGCACAGCACATCAGACAATCATAGACTTATTTCTTTCTAAACTTCCGATGTTGCCAGTGCCCATTGTAGTTTGGGAGTTTGACTCACCAGAAAAAACTTACTTGACCAACACGCCAAATCATTGTTGATTCAACAGCTATAAGCAAATAAGTGAGATCAATGAGGGTCACGTCGTCATGCATCATATAGTACTCTCTAACGAACTCACTATATGATTCAGGAAGTGACTGAAGAACCCAATCAACAGCCAACTCGCCTAAAATCTCGACACCCAACTTCCTTAACCTATCAATGTGTGACTTCATCTCTAAGACGTGTACACACATAGGTTTCCCATGTTTACTTGCCAAAAGGTCTTGAGTGAGCTTGAACTTTTCAAGCCTTCGAACTTGTAGGTTAGGGAGAATAATTGGAGGAGGTGAAGGAAGTGAAGCATGATCTCTTGTTCCCCGATCGAATCGTGGATCATCATCTTCATTTGGAAAGCTTGTTCCATGGAATTTGGGAAGACCATGATTGTCATAACTAGACATCTACAAAACGGGAGAAAATTCAAGTTATGTTGATTAGGATCCTCGATGTGACACCCAAATGAAACATCGAGGCTAGGATCCAACACAATACTCTACAACCTAGAAGAGGGATGTCGTAATCTAGTTGCAGAATATTTGAAGGTAGGTAAATGACGATTTACCAATTTCCACCATGAGACACGAAAAGGAAACTTAAGTTTTAAATGTATTGAAAACTCCTAGATTTTTTGAGATTCATTGAACTTTTCAATGGCATGTTTAAATCTTGACATGCCCCTCGATTTGTGACTGGGATGCCGAGGATCACAAAACAGGGTGTGAATAACCATGCAAACTTACATGGTGCCCCCAATGTTACAGTCTCCTATTCGATGTGCCGGTTAACCACACACACTCCACCGAACTATGACAAACATTGAGTCACCCTTTACTACCTTTACTTAGAACCATTTAGTGTGTCGGTTAACCACACGCGCTCCACTAACGTCTTCGCAAGGGCATAAAGTGTAATTTCATGGAATTGCATCAATTCACTTTTTCCTAAAGTAACTAAGATTGAGAATTTTGTAAAAAAATTTAGTTACTTTATACTTCACTATACTTTTAATGGAAAGGGTTTGCCCTATCCTACCCGTTCGGCTAACGACCCTCCACCAATCAAGGAAGCGGTGGGTGAGAGTGGACACCCATTAAACGGCCATTTTATAGGCCATAACCTTATACTCCCCTTATAGATCGGCTTCGTGAATGAGGCCTACTAACGGTAAGACTAGCATTTAAGTTATACATATATAATATTAGACTTTTAATGTTATACATAGTATAAGGGTGTATTTTACACTTTTAAAATACTAGGTGGTTTAATTTTATAAATTACACTTTTAATTTAATTAAATATAAACCATATCATTATGGATTTATTAACTCTCTTTTAATGATACACTTAATTAATTTAATAAAACCATAAGGATGTAATTTGAACTTTTTCAAAATTAGGATTTTAGAATTTAGACTTTTTCAAAATTAAACCTTTTAATCAAACAATTTAAATTCCAAAACTTGAGGGCAAGTTTTGAAACTTTTCAAAACATAAGCAAGAACATTCTAGATCAAATTACTAATAATAATAATTAACCAATTAATTAGTAATTATCTAAATATGACCTAATTTAATTTCTTGCAAGATAATCTATCAAATAATTCAAATAAATCAAGTTTATCACATAAGGCAATGATTATCTAATTAATTTGACAATTATCTTTTATTTTGTTAAGGATATCTTTTAAATTAAACAATTAATTTAACCTAATCCCTTAAATCCCCTAGAATTCAAAATTATGGGATGGGATATTCAAAATCTTTAATTACCAAATTTAAACATTTAAAGGATAATTACAAGATATGGCAATATCCAAATCCCTAAAATTTAGGATCTAATCATGGGGAAAAGAGGCAATTTCGAAATTCTAGGGTTAGACAACCCTAAAATCGAAATCTTGGGGCCAAAGAAAAAGGTTTAGGAAATCTTACCAAAAATTTCGAAATCTAGGGTTTAAAAACCCTAATTTCGAAAATCAAGCCTCCAGGGTTTATTAGCCATAAACCCTAATATGTCAAGTTCATACATTTGAATAAAGCTAATTGAAAAAAAAAAAAAAACCCAATGGCTCTGATACCACTGATGGGTTATATACAAACAATCATGTGTGTGCATGCAACCCTAGAGTTGGATCTATGTTTTCACTATTAGTTATACAACTTTATGAGCACAAAAAGAAACCTGGCATGCTAGTACTATTTTCAAATTCCACATAGAAGAATAGAATACATACATTTTGTTGTTATATAGTAATAACAACTAGTTTCTTGAATTTCCTTAGCTCTTGAAAGCAAGTACCACAAGTGTAGTACCTCTAATGGCTCACAAACACACTAGGTGAAAGGATGAATATGGGAGAGGGGAGAGAATGGTATCTTGCCCTAGATTTCGTCCCTTTTAGGGTTTCCCAAGGCTTGGACGAAATCTTAGTGCCTTAGGGTGCTATTTATACTTAAGGCTAACTAGGGTTTCAAGGTGTAAACCCTAATCCCTTAGCTTAGGGCCTAAGCAAGTCCATGGACTCCTTTCCTTAAGCCCTTGGACGAAAACTCCTAGATCCTTCTAGGATTTTCGTTCAAGCCTTAATAAAGGTGATCCAATGGCCCAAAGCCTCAACTATTGAATAATTACAAAATAGCCCCTACACTTTCAGTCAGTTCCTTTAATCCCAAAATTAATTCTAAATTAATTTCTGATTAAATACTAATTAATAATATGATTCCAAATTAATATTATTCATATAATATATTAACAAATCATATTTATACCCTAATTTATTATTCTTAATAATAAACTAGCCTCTCTCCTCAACAATCATCCTGTCTAGTCACCAGTGTGAAGGCAACCAAAAAGGACCATGCACAATCGGGTCAAATACATACCAAAATAGTTATGGACTTAGACACTAATCCAACATCTTTAAGTTACTTTCTTCTTCCCTTTGAACATTGTTGCCCTCGAAGACTCCATAAAGATGGTGATTTGCCGTTGTGGAAGTCCAACAATGAAAATGACATCATGGACCAATCTTAACCCGATAAGGCAATTTTTGAGTTGTTCTCAATTTAATGGCTTGGTGAAAATACCATTATAGTTATATCTCTATCATGAAATAGTTGTCAAATCCTTCTATAATCACAAAAAAAAGGATAAACACCATGTCAGTTTTTGATGAACACCTTGTAGTAGAAAAAACATCACTGGTTGTAGAACCATATCGTATCCAACGTGCAAGTCACATTTTGTTGTAGTTTTTTCATGCAAAGTCCATATTGTGGGGATTATTGTCGATTCCTTATCAGTAAACCCAAGAAGCTTGAAATTCCGTCGGTAATTGAAAGATAGGAGGATGAAGATGAAATGTGGGTTTTTTGGGAGAGAGAGATGAAGGGTGTTGACATGAAGAGATGATGAATTACGTTAAGGCATAATCATTTCTCACATTTAATTGAAGTTCATAAGTTAAAAGACACATTTTCCCTCACTTGATTTGCACGTTATCCGACTAAACAGACAAAAAGCAACAGAGTGAGCCAAAATGACCATCTATGAAAAGTTTTTAAATTATATGGACCTTCCTTGAGGACAAAAAAAGTTTGGGACTTAAACCCCAATTATGGAAAGCCATATGAACCATTTATGAAGTTTTGTCTTTATTTCCGCTATTAATTTGAAAGTTTCGAGGAGGTTTTAGTTTTTTTCTTAATAAAAATAATTAATGTTATAAAATTCCAATAAATACTAATTAGTATTCAATCTTCTATGTGAAGCACTTACACTTTAAAAGTACTCATTAGACCAAGAAATAATTTTGGTGTCTATTAGATCACTAAGGTGGATTTCAATGGATTTCAATCATATAAACTGGTATTGATCTAACATGTCATCCACGGAAAAATTCAATATAACAAAATTTGTTCATTTACGTCCACATAACATCAATTTGCTATCAATAATACATAATTACTCCATTGAAATATACTTCAATGATGCAATGAGAAACCTCAAAAAAGTTTATTAGCCACTTAAAAAAATAAATGACTTTAGAAACAAATTGAATACCATTAATTGTCATTTTATAACATTAACCCTATAACAAAGCTTGAAATAAAAAATATATATATTGTTTAAAACTTCTATAACTCTTAATCCAAAAGCTATTTCAATTTGTGTACCCAAATTTCATTTTGCGTCAATTCATTCCATTAAACCAAATCCCACCTCCTAAATCAGTAAATTCCAAATTCTAACAATACAACCATTTTCACCAAACAGGTTAAAAAAAAAGTCCAAAAGAATTACTCCCACCATATACTGTACACTTTTCTGTATTCCCCTATAAACACCACTAAAACATTTTTCTTTAAAAAAAACGCCACGTGTCACGTACCCATTGGTCTACCAGCATTAATGTAAACACAAATATGAAGAAAGTAATCAGGATTCATCAAATTGTTAACCACCCAAGAAAACGGTATTTCCATTTTTGGCTCAATCCCTTGAATCCTAACAAGTTTTATCACCCCATCTTTGCCTTCTTCTTCATCAGCAGGGTGAAAAAATTCTGGTAGAATTGATTTTACTGCATCATATAAAGTGAAATACTTTCCTGCATTCACATAATAAAATATCATTCTTCAGTCAGTTTGTAAAAAAGTCAAAAAGTCAAAATTGAGACTTTAGTGTATACTGTATATATATACCTTCTTTGTTAATCTCAACAGGTCGATTTATATAGGAGATTTGATCCCATGTTTCAAAAGGTGGAACTGTTTCTAAATTCTCAAAATCTTGATTTGTATTACAGAGATACAAACGAACAGGGATTCTACCTGATATAAGAAAAGAAAAAAAAAATGAAAGTAGATTTTTGAGTAAATTACACGAATGGTTCCTATGATTTGGGGTAATTTGCATGTTTGGTCCCTAACTTATTTTTTTTTAACTCGGAAGGTCACTACTGTTTGTTTTTGTTGCGCGTTTGGTCACTGTCCTACCTAAAATGACTATTTTGCCCTTGATTTTTTAATTTATTTAAATAAAAATCAAGGGCAAAATCGTCTTTTTAGGTAAGACAGGGACCAAGTGCGCAATAAAAACAAACTATAGGGACCTTCCGAGTTCAAAAAATAAGTTAGGGATCAAACATGCAAATTACCCCAAACCATAGGGACCATTAGTGTAATTTATTAAAAAATCAAGGGCAAAATCGTCATTTTAGGTAAGACAGGGACCAAACGCGCAATAAAAACAAACTGTAGGGACCTTTCGAGTTAAAAAAAATAAATTAGGGACCAAACATGCAAATTACCCCAAACGATAGGGACCATTTGTGTAATTTACTCTAGATTTTTGTAATAAAAATAAATGAAAGTATGATGATATAAAAAAAACTTACTTGTTTTGAGTGTTGTAGTTGCTTCTGTTTCATTAACAGTGTGTGGAGCTTTCAAAGAGGGATTTACTTTTTCAGAAAAATCATCTTCAATTATTCCAAGTTTAAGTTTAGATGAAATGCGATTGTAGGTGTCCAGTTTACCTGGAAAGAAGCCAGGGGTAAATTCGGAAAGTTTCACTTTTTTAAAAAGTTAAAAGTTTTAAAAAATTTAATAGCATACCATTCATGACAGAGCGCCATAATTCAACCTGATCAGGTTGTGACATGTTCATGACATTTTTACTGCTTCCATGAATTATATATGCAGCCTGAAAAATAAAAAATATATAAAATCATAAATGATAAATCTATGCTATTTATTATTTAATGTTGTTATCATTTAAAAAAAAATTATATTTGAACCTCTTTTAATGAATTGATATAGCTCCATTTTACACTATCTTCCCCATCACAGGGGATCAAGATGTTTCCTGGGTATCCTCTAAAATGTACCTGAAAATGTTGGAATTTTATAAAAAATATAAAGTTAACCAAATTTTGTAAATATTAATTTATAAAAATGTAAATTTGAGATATATACTGTCAAATTCCAAGGTCTTTCAGGTTCAGCACAAAGAAGATCAAAAAGAACCCCTGTTGGTATATACCTGAAAAAAAAATACAATATAATATTTTATGATCAATTTATGACACCAATACATATCAATAAATGAAATGTTGGAATTATAGGAAGTTTAATTTGAATATTAAAAGTTTAATAAGGTGACACCAATACAGATCAATAACCTGGTTACTTTTTCTACTTGCTTTCAAGCATAGTAGCAGAGTTCATCATGGTATAAGTTGTTGAGATTTGGGAAAGAGGAGAAAGAAGATTCATATGAAGAAGATAAAAACATGATTATATTTACACCTCAATATCACAAAGAGAAAATGCTCAAATAGTATACCATTTAAGGGGTAATCCTTTGTACTCAAACCAGATAGTGTCTACTCCAGGAGGAAGAGCACCACTGAAGAATGGCTTGAGTTGTGAAGATAACAAAGGTAGATACCCTATTCGTGGAGCTAGGATCTGAACTTACAGAAACATAACAAGTTCTTGTTAGATCTTCAATAAATGGTAACAATAAGTCAATAACACCCTTGTAATTGTAAAATCCAATTCACAGAAAAGAAGATAGAGTGTAAAAGATGAAAGAGAATCTACATTACTCTCAAAATCACATCAAAACATCATGATTGATCAAATCATCATCCAATATCTGTGATACAAAGCCCTAAACATATACTAAATTGCACTCAATATCGATTTAAATGTGGCCCTCAAAGTAACTCTAAAAGTAGATCTATACTCAGGTTCCTAAGAACCAAACATATTTATTCTCAAAAGCAATATTGTTATAGATTGTGTTGCAAATTTCACACCGAATAGTACAGAACTCGGAAATATTCTCTTAATCAGATTTGAACTTCGATTCGAGAATCGAGAGTGTAGCTTCCTTTTTCAGGGAGGAACAAATCTTAAACAGCCAATTCGATGACAACACTACACCGCTAAATTAGAACAAAATTCATTCGATTTGATACACATACAATAGATGAAATGCAAATATATAAATCACTTCGAACAACTACTTAAGAAATAGATTAATAGTGTGTAGAGAGTACCAGAGCAGGCGGCGGCGGCGGTAGAGTAGTGACTTCGGAGTCGTGAAGATGAACTTGCAGCGGGATAGCTCCGTCCCAGACGTATCGTTGAGCTTCTTTTTCTCCTCCTTGCATCTCAGTTATCTCTTCCCTTGTTTCGTCGGCGATCACAAATCAATTCCGTCAAGTTTTGGTTATAATCAATCAGGGGTGCAAAGCGTAATATTATCTTTAATATGTACGATTCGAACCTTCCACTTTTGACAAAGTTACAATCCTCACTTTAAATATGAAAATTAATATGAAAAGCCCTTACAATATGCTCCAAGGGGTAGACTAGCAAAAATTACTAGATCAAGTAGAGGTCCATAAGGGCCGGTCCATAAGTGGTCTAAAAAACTTCGCCCGGTCAAAGTTTGGTCAACGTTGATATAAGAAAAGTTCGGTCTAGTTCGGGAATTAAAAGTCTTCCTATTTAAGATTATTGGTTTTGTCTATATTTGCATTCAAAAATATGTGGTATGGTTGGTTAGTGTTGTATGAGCGTGGTTTAAAGAATTTGGTCAAAGTAGGAGATCGAGTGTTATTAATGCTCTCATCTTAGAAAGGTGTGCTCTCTTTTGGAATGATGTAGAAACTAAATCCTCAATATATAACATTAGAAAAAAAGTGGTTATAAAATTATGGATACTCCTTATCTATTTTCTTTAGGGAATTAGCTAAAGTCTCACATGATGCTATAGGATACTATCTGGCTATAAAATGGTTATAAAATCATGGCTACTATGTTTAGGACTGTTCACTATTTGGATAAAACCGAATTGTCCAATTGGACAATTTGGATCGGACTATTTGGTTTGGATATTCGGATTTTTGGATTGGTTTTTAGCAAAACCGAATTATTATTTTGGATTTCGGATTGGTTTTGGTTTGTAAAATAAAAACCAAATAGTCCAAAAAAACCGATTGCAATTTATAATTATTTTGTTCTATTTAATATATATCTTTAATAATTTATAAATTTACTAAATTATTCTTTTAGTATATTAAAATTTTTCATCTACTATAATACTTTAATATGTACTTCTTATCAAAAAAAAATTGTCTATAAAGTAGTAAATTATAATATATTTTTCTTGATAGTTATTTATAAGTTTTAATTCACAACTAATTAAACAATATTTTTTAGTTTATATTATAAAATAAGTTAATACTAAAGTTATATATTTGTTGAAATGTCTTAATTCTTGAAAACCGAATTGTAAAAAACCGATCCAACCGAATTATAATTTGGTTGGATCGGATCGGATTTGAATTTAGTTTGGACTATTTGGATCTACGTTTTGAAAACCGAAATTAATTTTGATTCACTTGATCGGATCGGATTAAACCGATCCATCCAAACGAACACCCCTAACTATGTTGGACAACAAGATAAAAATTGAGAAATTATCGGCTTGTCAAAGTGAAGAAAGTAATTGTGGATGATGTTGATAGAGTTAACAATGCTCACACTGCTACAGATGTTTTGAATCGAGCCATGCAAGATTATATATTCAGCTAATGTACGTTGAAATATATCTTACTTGTGTGAATAAAAAAATCAAAATATTACTTATTATTTTGTCATCGTCAAATAGGGAGTTTGTTGGTCCCAAAAAATACAATAGATTTAATGATGGCACTTAGTAGTAATGTAACATCCAGTTTCGTGATGCTTATGATCTTAGGATAGCGGACCATAATTTGATCGAATAAAGGTCTTGGGCTTCAAGGGAATAGATTTTAGACCTTCTTGGATGTTGATAATGTTAGTTAAGTGATTTAAGCCCTTGAATTGTGATTTGGAGCCAAATGGTAGAATGGGAAAAAGTGACATGTAGACTTCTTGCATAAATTAATGAAATTAGTTTGGTATGCTTTAAGTCAAAAGTAATTAGATAAAATTGCAGGGTTTGTCAGTACATTCTCTTGCATATAAAGATCACTGAGAATGAGGTGGAAACGAAGAAGTTATGATTGTTTGAAGTTGAAGCTGAAAACTGAAAAATCATGAACTTATCTGAGAAGCGCGGAGCGCCCTTTAATGAACGTGTGGTGACCCCGGCCTAGTGGGTTGCACACTTTTTAGGGTTTTGGGGTATTTAAAGGTCATTAATCCCAAGGTTTCGTCATTTTCAGCCTTCGCTTCCTCTAGAACACCTCTAATGAAACCCTAGCCTCCATTGAAGTGTTCAGAGCTCATTAACTCCCCTAAATCCCTTTTGGTACTCTCTTAATGACCATTTGGTGCTCTTTTTTTGGTGGTATTGTGCTCTAGAAGGAAGAATAACAAGAAAGATTGGTCTTTGAAGCTATGCATTTGAAGTATTCAACCTTTATTAACCTTCTAGGACTTGGTAAGCCTTATAGATCCAAGATTTATTGCAATTCATCTATAGATCTAAGTGTTTGTTGGGTTTTTGGTCCACTTTAGCAAGTTTTGGTCCCTTTGTGGCTTATTGCATTGAGTTGGAAGAACTTTTGAGATTTTGGTTGATGTGTAGGATGTTATTTGGTCATTTGGTGGAGTAGAGTGTATGTAAAAGCTTTCTTTACTCCATGCAGCGACGGAGCTAGATGGGGCATTGGGGGTACTACAGTACCCCCAAAAAATTGTTATATATATATATATATATATATATATATATGGTGAGGTTCAATAGTGAATCATAATTAACCAAGAAACCAATCGTGAACATCGGAAATCATAATGATCAACGGCCAAGAAAATAAATGTACATTTTTATATTGGACGCACACACACCGGATTATACCAAAAAATTCACCCTTTACTAAAAAACCCACCACTTTTTTTTCGTTTAAAAATTTTTTTAGGCCATTCTTTTATCAAAAAAAAAAAAAAAAAAAAAAAAAAAAAAAAAAAAAGAATATACCGTTGTTCACGATTTTTCGTCCTCTTTCCATAGAGATTCATGATAATATATAAAAAGCGAACTTTTTTTTCGAAAAAAACTCACTTCATTTTCTTTAATGAAAAAAGTTAAGGTCTATTTTTTATAGAAAAAAATTAATAAATATATCAAAATTCATATTTTTTGTACTTTTTAAACATAGATTCATATTCATATTAAAAAAAAAAAAAAAAAAAAAAAAAAAAAGATATTTCAGTTTAGATTCACATTGTGAACTTGTTCAGATTCATATTGTAAACATGTTTAGATTCACAGTGTGTATAATAATAAATCAGATTCACAGTGTGAATCTGAACTGATCGAGGTTTTTTTTTGTGAACCTTCTCAGAATCTGAACTGTTCGAGAATTTTCATATTGTGAATGTTAAAAAATGAAATATTTACAGTTTAGATTCACAGTGTGAATCTATATTATTCGAGGTTTTTTTTTTTAAATCGGTGTTGATGTTTATTAATAGAGTACAAAAAATTATATTTTTGGTATAATTAGTTTTTTTTATAAAAAAAAAAAAAAGCTTAAATATTGAAAAAAATAAGAAAATTAAGTGGGTTTTTTCGAAAAAAAGTTCGTTTTTTATATATCATCATCGATCTCTATGGAAAGAGGACGAAAAATCGTGAACAACGGTATATTCAGATTTTTTTTTTCGATAAAAAACTTGACCTAAAAAAAATTTAAATGAAAAAAAGAAAGTGGGTTTTGTTATAATCCGGTACATGTGCGTCCATTATAAAAATTTACAACTCTTTCTTTTGCCGTTGATCGCTTTAAATTCTGACGGTTTGGATTGGCTCCTTGGTTCCTTGAATAATAATGGTTCTGTATTGAACTTATATATATATATATATATATATATATATATATATATATATATATATATATATATATAATATTGTTTGTAAACATTTTTCTTGTTATTATACCCCTTCCTAAAGAGATTATAACATGTTTTTTAATGCCCGATATTAGATAACTACATATATAATATATGTTGACAAAGTACCCCCATATCAAAATTCATGGTTCCGCCACTGACTCCATACATAAAGAAATATGATTTTTTGGTCATTTCTCAACTTAGGATTTTAGATCTTGGAAGTTTGTGGCCTTATAATGGATAAAGTTTGAAACTTTATCCATTTAGACATCATGTTAATTCAGATCTAAAAGTGGAAGACTTTGACTTATTATATTAAGTCAAGAAAGATGCATTCTTGGACTTTATGAGACTTAAAGTTTAAATCTTGCTTGATTGGAGTGTCTTAATGGATAAAGTTGGAAACTTTATCCATTAGGACATTGTTAAGGATCAAGTATGGGAATTTAAGGATTTACTTTATGGATTAAGTCATTTTGCCATTTGGATTAAGCGAGGGCACGACACGGTTTTAGGGTTTTATGGTGTGCGCTTTGTTTTGGCCAAGGAGCTCGACTTTTTTGTCTTCTTGTAGGCGCAGGGTGCCTAAATAAGGGCGTGGAGTACCTGTTGACCAGAATGTTTACTTTTTTACTTTGACCATTGACTTTTTGACCAGTTTAACAATTGGTCCAACTTGGGTAAAATTGAGTATTTGGCTAAGAACTGGTCTCGGTTTGATATTAGGTGGCTCGTGTTAGCTATTTTGTTGTTGAGATTGTTGTTGAGCTTTTGTTGTTTAGCTCATGTGAGTTTTCTCACTATAATTTATATTGCAGTATGTATCCTCTTTGGATAGGATGTGTTTATCATGAGATATTTTGTTTGGCAGGTAGACTTGTTAATTAGTTGCATGTGTGTGGGATTGTCAGTGTATCTATGTGGCATGTCGACATATTATGTGTTGAGTTGAGGGCGGTCCAACTATGTGTTGTAGGCCAAGATACTCGGGGTAGGGGCCGTCCCTCCCTCCCTGTGCAAACCTTGAGATAACTCCGGATCATGGAATAGGAGAGACAATCCATAATCTCCGATCTATTGAATTGCTATTACTTTTGTGTTTTATCCATAAAAATGTGTTTGCCTTTACTTCACCAATCAAACCAACTATAGTTATGATTTTATTGTTGAAGATTCGATAATTTCTAGCTTTCCACAAGAGCCATCAGGTAGCTAAGAAAATAACATGGATACATTTCTCAACTTTTGACTGTTTATTATAATTCTTGCGATCGATAAGCAACTATTCAACAGTTGTTACTGTTACAGTTTCTACACCACACCACGAGGTCACACGGTTCCATATTTGTTGGGCAAAAGAACAAGTGATAAGTAAATGATGTGTAGTTTCTTCGGAAACACCACATAATACACACCGATATGAAGAAACTAAGGGTGCCTTAGTTGGAATTTTATTCAACGCGTATAGCCATCCAGATGATATATTTTTTACTCAATTAATTTATGCAAAGAACTAACCTTGAAAGCACATGAATCATCTCCAAACCATTTCCATTAGTCATTATGATCTGAAAGATTAATTTGACTTATCTCTTTCATGCAATTGTGTATTTGTATAAGTTCATCAACTTTACTGGGCTCTCATTTCCAAAACCAACACCAAGAGATATTTACACTAATAATTTCATATCTTTTTTTCCAAGGAACATAATTTCTCAGGTTCTAGATCAAATAACAGTGGATATTTATCACAAAAAGGCTTTGTACCAACCAATTGCTCACGCCAAAAACATAGCTTATCATCCCGACCCAAAACACATTTAAACATGCGTGCTAAATCAATATCTAAATCCATGAATTCAGAAACAGATTTAACAAGTTGTTTCTAGGAGCCAACAATCTCTAATTTTAATGGAAAAAATTTACATTTGTGGTTACTTTGATGAATAGCTAGTATTATTTTTTTCCCACAAAGATGATGGATTTGATTTTAGTCTCCACAACTACTTTCGCAATCAGCGAAAGATTTGTGACTCTCAGACTGACGAATCCAAGGCCACCGTAAGACTTGGGGATAAGACCTTATCCCAAGAAACCCAACAAATTTTGGAATTTTAATCGGTTCCTCCCCATAAAAATCTCCTCCTAATTCTTTCTAGCAAGTAAATGACTCCCAATGATGCTTTGAATATGGAGAAGTAGTAATTCAAAAAACTACCAAGGATAGAATTTATAAAGGTGATTCTCCAGCCAAATGATAGTGTTTTTGCCTTCCAACAGTGATAATCTACTTTGGAATTTATCTACCACCGGTTTTCAATTCTTGTGAAGAGACATATTAGCTCCCACCAGGGACCCCAAGGTAGGAAAAAGGGAAAGCAGTTGATTGACAGTTAAGCATTAGAGCCATTTAATCCACTCGAGTAGACTCCACATCAATACCAAAAACCCTACTTTTTGAGAAATTAACTTTTAACCTCGATGCTAAGTTGAAGCATCTAAGAATTCTCGCTAAGTTTTGACAATTTAAAGTGCTCTAATCCCATACAAATAGCACATCTTCTGCATAAAAGAGATGTGAAACAACCGAACCATTGTTAGGGGATTGATTCCCATGAAAAACACCAACATCGCAAGTCTTCGTCATGACTGCATAACTCATTATAAATAGGAAATGAGATAAAGGGTCTCCTTGCATAACTCATTTACTAACAGAAAAATGCATTTGTAATTGTTCCATTTACAAGGAAGGAAGTTCTAGATGATGAGGGACACCTCGAATCCAGGTTCACTAAAAACGTGGAAAGATCATTTAATCCATAATAGAATCAATAAAGTCCCAACTCAAAGCACTGAAAGCTTTTTCAAAGTTGACTTTGAAAAGTAAAGCTTCCTTTTTCGATTTTTTCAGCCAAGCCAGTAGTTTGTTAATAATAAGCGGCCCATCAATAATGTTTCTACCGACATTGAAAGTCGATTGAACATCTCCATTCTCCAATCACCGAACCAGTAATTGAGTCAATTTGCAAGAACCTTTGAAATTACTTTACAAATGCATCACTAACGTTTCTATCGGCAATAGGTACAAAGCGGAACGAATACTAAAACAGAAAAATGAATATAAAATATAAACAAATAAAAAAAACTAGATATAGAAAAAGTGTGAGAATTCGGATTGTTTAGTCTATGATCTCGCTTTCGCTTGATTAATAACGTGTGACTATTCACGAACCACTAATATGGTAGTTGAATAGTCATAGATTATTTTCTGGAGTTGTTTGTTAGCAATAAAGGTTGGAACCGAGGCCATAATGACATAAAGTTTATTCGTCAAATAAAGGCATCTTGTGAACACCTTAAGAATTCGTTTTGTAAGGAGCGTAACAAATAGATGAGGTGTGTTTAGTGAAATATGTGGTCATTTTAAGATAAAAGTTAAAAACATGGTTGTGTCGGCCTGTCGGTATAGTTTACTTCAAGATATTGTCATCTTAGAAATTGTTTGATATGTTTTTTAATGGGTCTGATAAAAGGTTGAATATGACTCGGTCAAATTTAGATTGTTTCATATCATATTTAGAATCCTCTGATTCGGTCATGACTGGTCATGACTCATCTGATACATCTCTTACTCAATCAGACATAGCCACATATTGTTGCATCTAACTAAGTCAGAACTTGATTCAATCGAATCCGACTCAATCAACAACAATCAAAAAATCCCAAAATATAAACAAACACAAAATAAAGTGCATTGATATTATCTAGAAAATCTACAAATCTAAAATTTATACTTTATAAAAGAGGTAACTATTTTTACATAGTTCAGACATAGATTTTATTCTAAATCATATTAATTTGATGTCTAATGCATTAAATACTTTATTATTGTTATTTTAATGCAAACTTTTAGACTTTCAACCATATATATTTTACTAGTTTATAACCCGTGGAAACCACGGTTATAAAATTAATTGAAATTTTATAGTAAAACCTTAAAATTATTAATTAATTATTTTAAACAAATTATTAATTACGATATATTTATATTAGTTTTGTGAAATTATAATCGTTGATTCAAATAAATATATATAATTAATTTTTAATATATATTAGATATTTTTTATTTGTGAATTAATGAAAACAATGATATAAAATTTAAAATTTAAAATGGAGAATAAATATATTGACAAATAACATCACATTAATTAGAAGGTCTATAAATTTAAAATAAAGAACTAATAGATTGACAAGTGACATCATATTAATTAAGAGGTCTAATATAGTTACACATGACAAAATGACTACTCTTTTATTAGTATACAGATTTATCAATTTGAATATGTTATTAAATATAAAACATTATTGTTTTAATGCTAATTTTTTTGAATTTATCAATCTAATACACTTAATTTGTTAATTTAAAGATCTTAAATATAAAACATCGAAATGTTAAAGAAGCTTAACAAATGTCCAAAATACTATTTTTAACATAACTCAAAGAATTTAAATATGTTGTTAGTTAAACCTAAACAAAAATACCAAATTTAATAAAAACAAGGGTATACAAAAGCTATATTTATTAATAATAATTGAAAATTGTACAACATCAATGGAAATTAATCACTAATAATAAATTAATTATCAATAATAATAATAATAAAACAATATAAAATTAAAAATTACATTACCTTCTTGAAAACGACCGCTAGTATTTTATCATGTGTCATCCTATTAAGTCTCCAATTAATGTCATGTCATTTGTCAAACTATTGTTTTTCCATTTTAAACTTTAAATTTTAAAATGTGCACTCTAATTACATTAAATGAATACCATTATAATAAAAAATAAAATAAATTATACAAATTATAAGATAATATAATTTCACGTATTTATTTGAATCAACGATTATAATTTTATATAACTAAAAAAAATCTCTTAATTAATAATTTATTTAAAATAATCAATTAATAATTTTGAATTTTAACTATAAAAATTTAATTAATTTAATAAATATGATTATCGCGGGTTATAAACTAATGATAAAACATAACATTAAATTGATAATTATATTCAATTGTATAAACCAGTGATAAAACATAACACTAAATTGATAATTATATTCAATTGTATTGACATGCAAACCGTGTAACAGATACCATTAAGATTATTATGAGCTTGCAATAAATGTACTTTTTATCATATGACCATTAAAATTATTATGAGCTTGCAATAAATGTATTTCTTACATATGGCCATTAAAATTATTATGAGCTTGCAATAAATGTATTTCCAATAAATGTATTTCTTATCATATATCAACTTAGTATAAAAACTATTATTATATAATTAATAACAATAATATATTTAATTTAACAACATATATCTCCCAATATTCTAAGTATATAATTTGTATTCTTCACAACGCTTTTTATAATAGGTAAAAAATAAAAAAAAATAAAAACAATTACATTGCCATTCACCTCAATTTTTTGCTAACTTTCTTTTCTATGAGACATTGTTGGGTCCATAACACATGCATCATCTATAAAGTTAATTTTTGGCTTGACCTTGTCTCCTATAATCCTATTGCAATAGCCAACATCAAGTTGTGTAGTGATTTAGACCCAAAAAAGAATTCTCATAAACATTTCACATATTTAGGGTAAACAAAAAAAGTATGAATTTGAAATTAAATACATGACCTCAAAAGGTATATTACTATTATCACTCTTCAAGATTCAAATTGTTTGCCTTCAAAACTTTGTCCAAAATCCCAATCTTTTGGGGCAACATTGTAAGAAGTAAGAGTTAACCCATCACTAGTAGTGATTTCAAATGAGAGTGGTTGATTTTTCAGATCAGCATTTAAATGCCAATTTTGCCCCCAGTTTCTGTTCATAGAAAGCCATCCTGTTCTTGAACCCTTAATCTTTACAGCCATTAAATCCCCTGCACCACCAACATTGCTGATAAGAACAGATAAGAAAATCCCATTTCCATTAATGGTGAATCGCATTCCTCCTTCCTTTCTGCATTTGATCCTGTCAAGAAATGGAATGATTAGAGCCAAGAATGGAAATTTGAGTTTTTTGTAAACAGATCTTGTGTTTTTTTAACCCTATTGAGAATCCATTGATTTTGCATTTGAAAAGTACTATCAACTTTTTCCGTTTTTTGTTTTTAAAGCGATCAATTATATGAGCACATGTAAAACAATAATTTTATGAATGTTGTTGATGGCAATTTGCGTAAAAGTCATGATTCAGGTTCAGAATTTCAGCATCTAGTAAGCTGACAGTCTGAAGATAAGCTGTCATGTGGGTCCATGAAGAAATTCATGTGTTGTCTAACTAAATTGATGCAATTTTATGATTTTTCACGCGTCAATGGCGGATGGTGTTTACAAACCCTAAATTTATTGTACTAAATTCAATCGAAATTCGGAACAATGAATACGGAAGGAATCAGGAGCGTTTATATTCAAAAATCAAAATCGAGATACTCAATTTTCGCCCAAGTTGATGATTAAAAAAATACCCTAAAAAATGAATGTATGTGTACCTGCGATACTGAATTGGCATGTTTGAAGCCTTCCAAATCGCAATCTTCTCAAAAATCTCAATCGGAAGAACAAAATGAGGATTCGGAGGGTTACACTTCCCGCCTCCATCCGCCGGAAATCCGTAATTCGGAGCACAAAAATTAGTTGCCGTAACGATAATCGACGTCCCCGGGATGCACCACCGGAGATCCTCCACACACCGGACTTCGTAACACGCGCCGCAGATCTGTCCTTTTTCGAACAAAACGGTGCTCAATCCAGCAGTCGCTTTCCCATATCCGCCCCTCTCCAGATCACCATACCCGCACGCGCCACCGACTGCGTCACGGGGATCAGCTTCCGCGTAATACGTCGCCCTGGCGGATTTCCATTCCGGCAACGATGACGATGACAACGATGGTGAGTCTGATGTTTGGGAGTTGTAATAGTGAGCAGTAACTGTGAGTAAGAAGCTAGAGAATGTTAGTATGAATGATGTCCATGAAAACATCTTCTAGAGAGAGAAAGTTGAGAAGAGAAATGGAGAAGGTGAAGTAAAAGGCAATGGCGAAGTTGAAGCTCTGGTGTGGGCTATCATGGTTCAAAGTGACGGCGAGGGGAGTGGGTGCTTTATGTAGTTCAACTTTGGTTTATTCTCTAAAGGTAGTATTAATGTTAAGTTATTAACAAAAGTAACTATATTTTAAATTAATATTAAAGTAAATAATAAATATATATTAAAAATAAACATATATTAGAATAAATCAAAAGTATTTTTTTATTGTAGTAATAGAGTTATGTTTTTTTGATATCTAGTTCTTTTTAGTTTATAATTTTTGTAGGTCATAAACGTTTTGGTTTTAACTATTTAGAAAACATATAATAGTAACGAAACGAGATATGTTTATGTTCAAACTTATTGTATGATTTATCTTTATTTTAATTCATTTTTTATAAAATAATATTCTTTTTTTGTTTATCAAAATTTCTTATTTATTACTCCCTCCGTCCCAATATTATTGTCCACAGACAAAAAACACACAGATTAAGAAAAACATTAATTACCACTAACTTTATATAATAAAATGACAGTTTTGTCCTTACTTTGCATTTAGTGTTCCATTAAATTCTTAGTTTGTTAAGTAATAATGAGAGGGTATTTTGGTAAAAATGCTATTTATTTTTGGAAGTGGACTATTATTTTGGGACAAACCAAAAAGGAAAGATAGACTATAATTTTGGGACGGAGGGAGTATTTTTTTTTCATTAATAAAAACCAACATATGTACATAACTTATTACATTCATTAAAACCAATTGATATTAGGATACAATGATATTACCTTGTTCATTCTTAATTTCTTATTATATTATTCTTTTTACATTTTTTATACCATTCTTTTTTAACTTTATTCGATTGTAATGTAATTGTAAACCCTAAAATTACAATTATTGAATTATATGTTGCCATTTGGGCCCTTTCCAATCCTTACTCAATAACCTAACAGCCCAGCAAATTAGGATCAATGTGTACAGATCTAGAAGACTAGATCTTTGAATGATTGAATCTTTGAGTCCGTTTCCCATTTGTTTCCAAACTAAAATAAAATAGTAAACGTTTTTAATTACATAAATACAAATATTTATTAATCATATACCTACTCTATCAAATAAAATAAATTGTATTACCATGGTTCAATTTTAATTAACCCCTTCGATATAAATTAATAACAATTTTAATTAACCCCTTCGAATTAAAAAAATTGTATTACCATGGTTCAATTTTCCACAAAAAACACTAAGTTTTCATTTTTTTTTCGAATTTGACACTAAGTTTAATTTTTTATTTCAATTTTGACACTATGTTTTTTTTATTCCAATCGAACATCATTTATCAAATTTTGTTCAATTTTGTCTATTTTTCATTTAAAACCGTATAAATATATTTTTTTATTACATTTTAAACCGTATAAACATATTTTTTTCGTTTAAAAACCACATTTTTATTTAAATACAAGGTGTTTTTTTTCTTACATTCAAAGCATTAGTTATATCATAAGAATCAAACTAACTATAAGCTTCTAATAAGATGTAAAAATTTGATGGGTTGCAAACTTGATATCCAAATTTTGATCAACTACACACCTATAAACCTTCAAACACATTTTAAAGTTGCATATTAATATAAAGGGGGTGTTTGGGATATCTTTTTGAGAGGGAAAAGAACTTTTGGGAAAAGATAACATACAAAAGATGTTTGGGAAAAGTTTCTTGAAAGCTCCTTTTGGATTTTTTAAAGAGGGAAAACTGACTTTTTGGAAAAGTCAGGGAAACATGACTTTTTGGAACTTTTCCCAAAAGTTCTTTTACCCTTTGAAAAGATACCCCAAACACCCCCCAAAATACAATTTTTATATAGCTAATACATATTTATACATAAAAATATGGTTTGAGTGTAAAAAAAATGTATTTATACAAAACTATGGTTTTTAAATGAAAAAAAAAAAACATATTTATACGGTTTAAATGTATTAAAAAAATATTTATACGGTTTCAAATAGAAAATTGTCAACATTGAACAAAATTGGAAAAAATGATGTTCGATTTGGAACAAAAAAACATAGTGTCAAAGTTGAAAGAAAAAATTAAACGTAGTGACAAAATCGAAAAAAAAATGAAAACTTAGTGTTTTTTGTGAGAAAAAAATTCAATTTTGACACGTCAGCATATCATGTCAGCATGCCACGTCATCAAAACTGACACGTCAGCATGCAACATGGTTAACCGGTCAAGTGGTCAGAATTGTAACAAATTGGAAAACACAGTGTCAAAATTGACACAAAAAAAACACAGTGTCAAAATCGAATTTCTGTGTAAAAAGAGTGGTTTTTGTGTCATTTACCCTTCCTCTTATACTCTCAAACTTATCATTTTTTGTTTAATTAATTAAACTATAATTAAATTTATACATATGATGTAAAAATAATATTATAAGCAAGGTTTTTAAAATTGGATATAAACCCTACAAAACTTTTTCTGGGTTTTTATTGTTAAATGATACATTGGAGATAAATTTTATATATTTTTAATTATTTATTATTATATGAATGGCTAACTAACTAATGGGTGAATATATATGTTTTATATTGTAAACTTTGTTTTTGTTAGTATTTTATGATCATAATTGTGTAAAATGTAAAATGATAACATATTGGATCTCGATTTTAATAACCTGAGTATAGCTAGTTTCACAGCATAATCATCTTTACTTTTATCTGTTGTTTAATCCGTTTTAACAAACTTCTTGCTAGTATTTCAATTTAATCTTGTCATTCTAAAAGATATTTAAATACGAAACTAAGAAACTATATAAAACAGTCTATGATGTAAATATTTTTTAACTATATTTTTAAATGTTAAACTAATAGATCTCAGGCTCCCTTCCACTGTTTTGATATTCCTTTATAAAACTTTTAAGTAACTTTTAGGTTTGAGGAATGTTAACATGTGGTAATATGTGTTAAAACATTGTTACGTCATATTTTTATGGATACCTAAACATAATATGTTGATATGGAGTGGTGATGTGTTTATAAGGTAAACATTTTTTTCTTAAATCAATTAAATTTTTATTTAATTATATAAATAAATTAAACTATAAAAATGTACAAGTTGCTAAAACTGGAATTACATGCATTTGAAGCTGAAATTAGAGTTGTTCATTATTTGGATAAACCGAATTGTCTAATTGCATATTTTGGATTGGACTATTTGGTTCGGATATTTGAATTTTTTGATTGATTTTCAACCAAACCGAATTATTATTTGGATTTTGGATTGATTTTGGTTTATAAAATAAAAATCAAAAAGTCCAAAAAAATGAATAATAATTTATTATTTATTTAATTTTAATATATATCTATACTTATTTATAAAATTACCTTTTAAAATTGCTTCAAAAAATTTCACCTAACAAAAAACATCAATATGCAACTTCTCTAAAAACAATATCTATAAAATATTAAATTGTACTATATATCTTTTAGTAGTTAAACCCTAACTAAATAATTTGTTTTTATTTATTCTATAAATTTGACTAATATTTTAATTATATGTGGTTTTAAAATGTTACAGTTTTTTGAAAACCGAATTATAAAAACCGGTTCAACTGAATTGTAATTTAGTTGGATCGAATCGGATTTGAATTTAGTTTTGACTATTCGGATCCATTTGTGAAAACCGAAATCAATTTGGATTTATTTGATTTGGTCAGATCGAACCGATCAATTCAAACGAACACCCCTAATTGAAATAGTCAAATTGTCAAATGGAGACCACCTTTCTTACTCTTCTTCTTCTCTTTCATCTCACCAAACGACTAGCTAGTCTAAAAGTTATATGTTTTTCTTTAGAAATTATAATTGTTTATTTACATGTTTTTATTGTTATAACTAAACACATAAATTTTTTATGCTTCCTTACATCATGTAACTTTTATTAAACTGTGGCTCAAAAAATTATAAACTGTATAATAGAATTAAAGATCTTAAACGATACTAAAGCGAATATTAAAAAAATAGATGATCTTTGACAAAAAAATATTTCATATTATTACTTTATATGTTTTATCTACTCAATACTCATTTAGGCCATGAGGTATGGATGTATTCTCACGCGTACGAATCCTATGTGGATCTTAAGTGGAGGTGATGTTCACTAGTGAACACCGTCCCCAATAAGTGCAGTGATGGTGAGGATTGAAGCTGGTCAAAGATTCTCACATCCAGTTAAAAATATTTCTCTATTTCTCTCGTTATCTCTCTTGTTTACTAGTGAATACCATCCCCAACAATAGTAAATGTATTGTGAAAATATATGATAATGATGTGGAATCATTTTCACCCGTAAATAAGATGTGTACATACCTCATAGACTTATCAGAACCCTTTCGAATATTGTACTATGGGATTTAACAAGGTTGAATTACACGGTGTATGCCAACCAGAAGAAAGCATGGAGACTACTATGATAAGAATGTTTGTGGATTTTGTATTATACGATATATATATATATATATATATATATATATATATATATATATATATATATATATATATATATATATATATAATTAAAAATGAAAATATATGTTGTTTTTTAATTTACTATTTTTTTTACTGTTTTTGGCATCTCATTGGAAAAGAAAGTGAAAAAGAACTTTTTAACTATTAAAATTTTTAAAACTCTTTTAACTTTTACAGAAATGAACAATATTTATATTTTACTTACGAAAATTAGAACCTTGATAGTGTGCAACAATTTTATAACCCGTTGGGCCTAGACTTTAGTCTTTGCTCTTCCTGAGATAACTTGGATCATTGTCCTATAGTTTTGATGACCTCTTCCCAAGATTTTGGTTCATTTCCATTGAGTACAAGGGTTCTTTCTATTTGAATTAGAAGTTATAAGACTAGTAATATTAGCTAGAAAGCCATATTGGGTTAAATTGAAAAAAATAAAAATTTTAAAGGTCAATTTTGATCCAAATCGTGTGCTTTAAAATTACATACATCTTAGGACGATTTAGTCCCCAAATACAAAGAAAAAATAAAAGTGATAATTTCTTCAAACTTAAATACCCGACTAAAGTTACTACATAAAAGATTGTTGGATACTATTATCAATCAAGTTTAATCCCCTAAATAAAAAGTATAACTTAAGGTTGACTAGTTTAATAAGATATAAAATTAGTTTTCTACATTTCCAAAATCATAGGTGAAGTCTTACTTGGAATAGATATGTAGATAGTTCACATACCTACTCATACCCACTACATATCATTAATCAATTATCTAAGTTCATCTTATATATATACTCATCGGTTTGAAATGTTATTATGTTTTCTTACATGATTTCTTTCTTGGTCAACCAATGATTGTACATTCTTCTCTTATGGTCGCTTCAAAACAAAAAGCAAAACTCGTTCATAATACAAACTTTAAGACAAAGTTATTCCTTTCTTTTATTCTAGGTTAAATCTTACTCAATATAATTGCATGATCCACATGGATATTACTCTCGACATAATCTATTTTCAAAGTTAGGATACAAGCCCGAATGGTTTTTCATAACGGTCTAAATCACCCAAATTATGCAAATGTACTCAAATTATAATATGATTGCCCAAAATCTTACTCAAAACTTTTACTAACTCCTACCTTATAAGCTTTATACCTTTGAGTACTTCAAGTATTTACTTATATGGTTCCTTGTGTTCTTCTTCTAACATCAACTATATGAATATGGTTTCAATATAGACCATGATAAGGTGGTCGAGGGATAATTTATATCTCTCTTTTTGGATCCAAGAACTCACACAATACATTTATAAAAATAATGGTATTGACAAACATCATAACCCTAATTCTCATAAATTTCCAATCGGGTATAAAAGCTCATATAAGCACTTCTATAAGGTAAGCCTTATAAGGCATGTTAATTTCTAGTAGAGGAACTTATAACACTTAATAACATAGGATGTGTTTACTTAAGGTATGCTAGTGCTCTCGTCTCAATCTCAACATTACGTAACCATCTCGTGACATAAATAATTATAATGTAACCCGAGAACTTCTTTATTCACTAGGATTCCAAACACACTAGTAATAAATTTCAAGTAACATCTAAAGTTTAGCTCCTAGAACCTAAAACATAAAAGTAAGAAATGGTATGTATAAGATTTTAAATTTGTGATTGTCAAATACTAATTTAACAACTAAGTAATATCAGATGCCAAATATAAGTCATTTTAAGCATATGGTATGTATGTAAGAAATACTAATATTAAAACGTAAAGGCATGTTAACCAGGGGCGGACGTTGGAATACATAATAGATGTTGTCGGGATGAAATAGGTATTGTCGATACATGAAAAATAGGTAAAAAAAATCGAAAAAACGAAAAATCGAAAAATCAAAAAAATTTCCACTGCGGACAGAAAAAATTGGTGTTGTCGGTGCCACATCGGGAACCCCTTAGAACCGCCCCTCATACATGTGTTGTTTTGAAAAAGCCATTTTGAAACCCTTTAGAAATAGCTTTAAAAAATACTTTAGATTAAAGAAAAATATCCCAAAACATCTCAATTCTTTAATAACTAAAAAATATGTTGTCAAAAGAGTATATGAGAGATTGACAATTAACAAAAAAGACAAAGGTAATTTGCTTAAATATTTTAAACATAACATTCCAAACCTAATCAAATCATGAGTTAAATGTATCATCTTAATAGTTTTAAATTAAGGCTTACATCTTCAAAGATGATCACTAGATTGAGTTTCCTTTCATGATTTGCACTTCGAATGACGAAACATAACTTATAAACATATTAACATCACACTAACATGCTTAAATTTGGAATCCAATAATTCCATGAGTCTTTTATCAAAATTAAGCTTAGAACTCCAACAAAACACCACCAATTCACTTTTAACATCATACTTAACTTCAAAACATATTGACATCATCCTAATCTACATGTATATGCTTTATATTTGAAGTCAAATATGAATTTTATCATTTTTTAGTGAATTAATGAAGTTTTTAGTTGTTATCTCATATCTAGAACATCACTCCATCAACAATTCCATCTATAGTTGTTTGATTGGAGCTTGATGATGATTTTGAGATTTGCTGAACTCTAGCTCCATAAACTATAATTTGAATAGTTGGTTATTATTTTAATATGTTTTGGATACTAGGAATGCATTCTAGATCATTATGTGGTTTCCATTACATCTTTGATTGGTAAAATTCCATCTTTAATGGTAGAATTAGGTAATGTGAACCCCTAACCTCATGATTGAGTTATATATAAGCTTGGATGACTTGTATTATTGTTTCTAGATGTACTAAATAAGTTAAATTCATGAAATATATGATAATTAATAGAACTTTTGGTTCTTGGTTTTGGTTATATTAATGATTCTATGAGTTTTATTGAGATTGTGAGTGGAACTGGTGATTCTAATGGTGATTCACCATTTAGAAATGAATGAGATGTTTTTTTTTTGGAATGAAAGTTAAACTTCAAAACATTGGTTCCACTTTAAAAAGATACAAATGATTTATAGTTAGAAAATTTTTAAAGGATTTAAAAAGTATCTAAATTATTTAAAGAAATTCACAACTTTTATGAAGGATCGCAAACCTTGCGATCCCTTAGTTGAATTGGAATCAAACTTGAAGACATGAATCGGACTTGTGAATTGGATTATGATTATTGTGTTGTTAAATTTTTTTGAATGATAAAAAGAAATGCCAAACATGAGGGATCATTTGGTGTGAATTGAATGTTGTGATAGAGTAATTTAGTGATCATTTGGAAACTAGGTTGTTATTTATAAGTGCATGTCTCATTTTATGTTTTATTATTATAAATTTTCTTATGTGCTAAGTGATGGGTTTAATAGGTTAAAAAAACTATGTGCTTGCGGAATTTCACTTTACACTTAAAGACACATGCAACCTAAAGGATCTATGTCATACACTTTGAATGAACATACTATGAACAACAAAAACTAGATTTACCTTAATATAATCAATATACAACACAATAATTATGGTTACATACATTTGATTTGTTGTAGTAACAAATCACTTCAATCCTTCCTTTGAAGAGCTTGGAAAGCTAGCACCAAAAAGATGATATCTCTAATGGTTCACATCTAGACTCTAAAATTAGAAGACAATTAAAGAAAGAGGAGAGAGGAATAATTTCATTCACCGCCTTTTAGGGAAGTGAGAACCACAAAATTTGATGCCCAAGGGATGGTATTTATAGCTAGGGAATCTCCAAGATAAACCCTGATTTTAATAATAGAATATTCAGATTTTATCTATTCAAGGCAGTTATCCTTATCAGCTCCAAAAGGCTTCCAGAAACCCTAAAAGCCCCACAAAAATCGTCCACCCTATAGAACCCTCTAGAATTGTCTTTTCTTGCTCAACTATGAACAATTACGATTCATCCCTTGTACCTTTAATTAATTCCAATTAATCCCAAATTAATTACAGATTAATTATGATTAATAATTTAATTCTAATTGATTTCATATTAATTTATTAATCATATAAATTAACAAATAAATTATTCAACAATTGATCTCATATTAATTTATTAATCACATAATAAATTAACAAATCAACTATCAATTTCCAATTAATATATTAATTATATAATATATTAACAAATCATTTATTACAATTTATTAATCATATAATAAACAAATAAATTTATCCTCTCTCTACAAATGTCATTCTAATCACGTTCTAGTTATGAGGGCAATCCAAAAATGACTTTGCTTCTAATTACAAGAATATACCAATTTTGTTATGAGCTTAGACACCTTAATCCAACACAAAGTGGCTACTATATTTATTGTTTGTGTATTTTATGAAAGTTATTTTGGAAATCCTCTTGAGCTCTTGAAAAGTACTTACTCATTTGAGAATGTTTTGTCATCCTTATGTGCAAATATTTAGGATGGGAGACTATGAGAGTCATTCATTATATCTATTCAGGATTTGACTTATTTGGAGTGATTATATTTCTAGATTATCATCAATATGCACTAACAAGGCTCAATATCCCTTTTGTGGTGCATGTCTGATGGTTATAATATCACTTAGTTTGTGGTTGTTAGGCTTATAAAGGGTGTTACACAAGTGTCCTCTATACTATGGAGCAATTCCACCATGGTAGTGTGGCGCTTCTAAGTTTGAGCCTATTTAACCATCTTCATGAGTTTGGAACTTCAAGATTGATAGGGGTATTGGGATAAATGCATATTGTATTTATTATTATTTTTTATTGGAAATATTTCCATTTGTTTTGTTAAAATGGGCGAATTTTTTTTATCTTATTTAGCTAACCATTGTTGGCTTATTGTTGTTGGAATTATTCCATTATGTGTTTTTATGAATTTGTTAGAAAATTATTGATCATATTACCTAATCGTTATTGGCTTGTTTTCTTATGTAAGACTTTATTGGTTATCGTGTTATTAAAATCTTGATGTTGTTTTGTGGGTTCATTCAAACTTTTTGTATTGTTTTCAGGTCTATATTACCTTTCACTTTGGTTTATTAAAACCTTTGGTAGTTTTGTTGATTTGAATTGATTTAGGGGGTTTGATTTTAGTGTAATGATTGTCATGGTTACTTACTAAAAATAATCAAACCTAGTTATTCTCACTAGGCATTCTATTGTCTAACTTCTTTTGACAAGACTTATGGGGGTGTTTGGGATTTCTTTGGTTTATTAAAACCTTTGGTAGTTTTGTTGATTTGAATTGATTTAGGGGTTTGATTCTCTTATAATGATTGTCATCGTTACTTACTAAAAATAGTCAACCCTAGTTATTCTTACTAGGCGTTCTATTATCTAACTTCTTTTGACAAGACTTAGGGGGTGTTTGTGATTGCTTTTAACTTGAAAAATCTTTTTTGACAAAATTCCTTATTGACTTACAAATTTTTTCAAAATGAGTTTTTGAAATGTGTTTCGAAAATTTTTGAGGGGGAAAAGCAAAAAAGTCAAAAGTCACCAAAAGTCAGGAATTCATGACTGCTAAAAAAGTTTTTTTTTTATTCTTGCCAAAAAAGTCGATCTAAAATGACTTTTAAAATTGACAAACACCATTTAAAACTTTTAATTTTTTGAAAAATTGAAAAGTTCAATAAATTAGTTTGAAAAGTAATTTCAAACATCCTCTTAGTTTGAAAACTTAGAGACCAAGAGTATAGTTACTAATGACATAAATAACGAAATAACTTGTGTGGTTTTACTTGAGTGTGTTTTGATGATAATTGGTTCTTCCTCGCTATTTTAAAATTAATTAATTTGATTTTGAAATTAGGACCGTTTATTTTCTGTATTTAAAAAATATAAATTTATTTTTCTTAAAATCAAAGATTTTAAAAGGTATTTCAAAAGGGCTGTTTGTTTTTTGTAAAAAAATCTCTTACGGCTACTTATTGTTGCGCGACCCAGCACATGTGCAACAATTTGCATCCCGCAGCAATTTGTTTTTTAAAAGTCTTCAAGTCTAAAATCCTTCGCATGTGTTCTGTTTGAGGCAGCACTTAGATTGCCTCTTCATGTCTCTTCACGCCTAAACCTAAAAAATGGTAGTTCTTCTCTAAAGAAAAAAGTGGCATACCTTTCTTCATTCGACGTCTGCATCTTCGATCGACTGCTTCATCTTTAATTGCAGCCTCCTTCGTCGGCGTAGCTTCCTTCCCCGACTCATCCTCCTCCCCGTTGCTGTCTCCTCCCCGTTCCATCGTCGCCGCTACCGTTGCCGTTGGTCAGTCGGCGCCTTCATCAGGTAAAAAAATTTTGTTTATTGTTGCTGAAGCATTGATTCTTTCCTGCCTCATCTTATTTTTTTCGTTTTTTCTTGTTGATATCTTTGTTCTTGTTGCTGACGTCTTCAAATCTTTGTTGATATTGTTTTTTTATCTTGAATAATGATAAGTTCTTGTTAAAATGTCATATATCCTGCTGAAATGTCGTTTTTTTTTTTTCTGATTCATGATGCATTATTGCTGAAATGTCATAGTTTATTGCTTAAATGTCATATATTATTGCCGAAATGACATACTGAACTGTCATCGATTGAAGTTCTTGTTATGTTGAAATGTCAATAAAATTTGCTGAAAAATCTGTTAGTTTCATTAATTGAATTTATTGTTATGTTGGATGTCTAAAGAGTGGGATGGATGTGTATACATCTATTGGCAATAATTTAAAATGGAAACAAGTTGTGCAATATAGGTGCTCGATGAAATGCTTGAGAGAATATTGAAGTTTAATTTAATTGCATTTGGTTTGGTCTTGCACATCTCTAGTAACAAATGCAAATAGGCAAATGGTTTATGCTAGTAATGTGATGTATGTATGCTCTTTGAAATCACACTTGCATTTGTGGAGCACATAAAGCAAATACAAAGAGGAGCCAAGTGAACGTTGCTCAAAGTGTTGAATCAAATTTTTGTGAAGGAACTCCAAATCAATCGCAATTTGAAGCAATTCACAATAAGTTATGTAGTCAAAACAATGTAATTTTAATGTTAATTTATTTAATTTGTAAATAGTATTTAGTTGGATTGAATATTTTTATAAAAAAATATAACGGATTTTATTTCAATGTTTTAAGACTAAAATTATTATAAAAAAATTGTGTTGAAAACTATTTTAATTTTGTAAAATTAGTTTATTTAAGCTTCAGTTAATTGCAGCAGTGTGCAGATGTTAAAAAACAAACAAACATCTTATTACACGTTATAGTCGTTGGGTCCACTTCTTCTGCTGTAGAGGGTTGCAGAGGTTGTCCACAGATTTCTTGAATTTGCGCTTCGAAAAAACAAACAACACCTAAATCACCTAAAAAAAGGGTGTGTGATGTTCAGGGGTACTTACAAGTTATATCTAAGCTTTTATCATTTGACAAAATTGGCTCTTAACTTTCTATATTTCCAAGTTAACCCAAAATTATTTTCTTTGTTACATAACTAGTCTTCTAATTCAAGCCTAGAATCTTAATATTCTTACAATTAATATATATATATATATATATATATATATATATATATATATATATATATATATATATATATATATATATATATATATATATATATATATATATATATATGAAGCTTAGAAATAGTAAACTTGACATTTTTTTGCAGAAATGGTCCCTGCATTTTGCTCCTCATTCTTTACCTATTTTGACATTTTTTGTCCTTGCAATCAATATTTTTACACTTTTTAGGAACTTTTTAATATTTAAAGTTTGGCCACAAAACTTTAACAGTTTGACAACTTTGATCAATTTTCTAAAAATTTGTTAATTCTTACCCTTTTAATTCTTTAACCGTTTTGAAACTTCTGATCCTTGCAGTCAAAACTTTTACATTTTTTCATAAAAACATGAAAAAAACGGTCCGAGGCAAACTCTGGGTTTTTTCATCCTTGCACTTTCTATGTCTGTCATATTTATCGATTCGGAAACAATATTGAAAGCTTCTGGCCCCCGCGCAGCGGGGTAACCTTCTAGTTAAATCAAAAATCTAGTTAAATAGATTAGGTTAAAAGTCATATCTTAGCTCTAATGGTTGAAAAGTAAACTCCAAATTTAAAAATTTTGATTTTACTTCTAAGTTATATATTTTACTTAAATTTGAATCTAATTACCTTAAATTAACTAAATTTTGATTTTTAATCGGTTATTATTATTTAAATTTATTAAAAAAAAAACTTATTTGATGAAAAAAACTACAATCAATGATTAAAATTTCTCACCCTAAATCGTGGGTGTTACATGGGATAAAGATAAATAGATCGGGAACTTGGACTAACGGAGATGTATCTTAAGCTTTACGATATTGAGTCCTCTATAGATTGTCGTATTGTTCATAAAGTTAATGATGCCGGTGTTTCTTGCATGAAACTTGAGTTGGGACGAAAAAATATGGGTTTGAACGGATATAGAAGCATACGAACTTATTGATATGCAACAATTACTACATGATTTTAATTTTTTAGGTACAAATGACATATGGAGATGGGTTGGTTATTGTGGTTGATGTTATTGGACTCTTCAAACTTTATGTGGATTAATTGGGTGCCATATAAGGTTGATTGTTTCTCTAGGAGGTTATGTCATAATGGGTTTCGATTAGCTCCTAATTTGAGTCCAAGATGGATTAATATTTCTTCCACCCTTTGCCCATTTTGCAACTTGGTTGAGCAATCAATCAACCATGTGCTCCTTATTTCCTCATTTGCCTATGGTATCTGAAAGTCCATTCATACTCTTTGCGGTGAAACTTTCTTCAACAAAGGAGGGTGATGAAATTCAATTAAATTCGTTTACTCGGATCAAACATAGATCGAAGTTATTCAATAAGAATTGACATGAATGATGTTATTCTCATATTTATGATTTACATTTCTAATTGTATTTTTTGTCTAGCATGATGTTGATCATTTGGTTAATTATATAAACTTTTTGTTGTACTAATTTTTTCTTTCTAATGGTGTTAGCCTTATACTTATTTATAAAATATTGTTATGTATGTATATATGTATATGTGTATGTATCTAAACACATTCACATATAACTTATAATTCGTTAGTCATATACCAAACTCATTATCCAAGTTTTACTCGAATTATACAACATAAGACCAAAACCAATAATTTCAATTATTTGTAGCCATGTAATTTTGAGGCTATTCGTTTGTGTGGTTTTTGATGAAAGATATTGAATGAGATTTGTTCCTAATTATTTTATTCCATAAAAAATGAAGCATATTCTATTGTTATATCTTTTAACATGTCTAAATTAAGAAATCAACTAGAATACTTTTATAATAGAAATGAGATTTCGTTTTTGCATCTTATAGTGCTTTCACTTCTTGCTATGGGTTATATCTTTTTTTAATAAAATGTTTTTCCTGATTTCAATGTATGCAAGGACAAATTCAATTTCATTAATTTAATCGATCAAAAATTCCTAAAAAAAAATGTACATAACATTCATCGAAGCAATACAATTATAAACATGATAGACCCACCTCCACCCATCCCAACCAGAGTGCAAAACCCACGTTGGGTGAGCCCACCAATTTCTAGAGATGAACCGAATTCATATCTATATAACTAATAGCGTGTTTGGTTTTGCTTTTAAAATTATTTTTGAAACTTTTTACTTTTTAAAAAAGTTAAAAGTTTAAAAAGTTATTTGGTAATTGAAAAATATTTTTTAAATTAGCTTTTTGAGAAGAAAAAAATGAGGCTTTTAAAAAGTCACGAAACCTGTGATTTTTGGCAACTTTTGCCTTTTTTCACTTTCTCTTATCAAAAGTTTAAACAAATACATTTTAAAACTATCTTTTGGTAAAAGATATGAATCAAAAAGTATTTTTATAAAAAGAACTTTTTGGTCTGAAAAGCAATCACAAACACCCCCTAAATATTGAAATTTATATGTGTAAAACGATCAATCAATACATATATTAAGGTGTATGTTTTTATTATGCTTATATATTGCAAATTAGAATATTGTTATTTGTTATATACCGCTATCTATTTAATTATGATCCATAATCACAATAAGAAAAAAACGCATGTGTATCAAAAACCATAATGATTTACGACTATAGATAACTTAATCTTAGTATTTTCATGCGCATATCGTGATAGGTGATATTATCTTAACAATTTAGGTTGGTAAACAATACTCGAAGTAACGAACATTTCAAATACAAAAAACATCCAAAGAAATAATAATAATATGAGTTTAAAAGTTACTGTATTGGATCTTAAATATGATGAAAAACGAAATATAAAGTAGATGTGTTGTATGTGTTCTAAGTTTGACTGATGTATTAATCATAGGGTTGCTATTATATTTCCAAGTTGAAGTTGAGATCACTTACAGAAAAAAGACAAAAAAAAGTTGGAATTGAGGAAAAATCATCATCGAAGGGGTATATGTGTCATCGAAGGTGGTTGTTGGGGGGGGGGGGGGGGGGGGGGGGGGGGGTGGCAATTGGTGAGAGGTCATGGAAAAGGGAATGCATTTTTTATTGTTGGAAATGAAGGATGAATGGATGGTGGGGGTTATGGTAGAAACCTAAGACAAATATATAAATTGATTTACCAAAAAATTCCATATTACCTAATGAAATAGGTTGCAAAGTTATATTCAATAGTCTTGCATCATCATGTCCATTACCAATTTCATGAATATTCACTATCATATAATCACTTTATTATTATTGCATTCTCCATTGAAGCAATTAATGGGCTGTATTTGACTATTTGTAAGGGTTAAACATGGCCTTTTTCAATAAAATAAAAATATAAGAAAACGAAGACATAAATGTAGAGCCCAAAAGGATAAGAGAAGGGTCTACATGTCTTTCAAAAAATACTTTATATTGAATATGGTGGTTCCTTGTCGATCATGGAAAAATGTAGAATTGGAATTATATATATATATATATATATATATATATATATATATATATATATATATATATATATATATATATATATATATATATATATATATATATATATATATATATATATATATATATACACACGAATGAGTTCTATGGAAAACAAATAACTAGGGCAACATCTACCGGAACTAATAATCAAATGACACGTGTCCATTTCTTTCTTCACAAGTAATGTATTGTGGAAGTTATTGTAGAAGTGATGTGTTGTCATGTTTTCATTGGTTCAAATATGTGTTGCCCTAATGATTCATTTTTCATATAACTCTTCCATATATATATATATATATATATATATATATATATATATATATATATATATATATATATATATATATATACACACACACACACACGGATAATGTGAGGATTCTTTTTTACATGAGGATTCGTGATAATACCTTAAAAAAATTGAAAGAAAATTAAAAAGAAAAAAAATATAAATCATAAAATTGAGCATAGCAATATACTGGAGAGAAAAAATGAAATTTTTTTTTTGATCAATAAAATTGAATCATGGACCATTTATATGATCCATGATTCACTTTTTATGATCAAAGATTCAATTTTAATGATAAAAAAAATCCAATTTTTTTCTCTCAAATATAGGACTTTGCTAGATTTTATGATTTGTATATTTTTTTCAATTTTTTAAAGATGTTATCACGAATACTCACCGAAAAAAGAATCATCATCAAAACCGTACCTTATATATATATATATATATATATATATATATATATATATATATATATATATATATATATATATATATAAGACTCGTGCGAAAATACAAATAATTTGCAAAAACAAGAAAAACCTATAAGATTGTGTCATCTCAACCTTATATTTTGGACAAGAATTCATCCAAACTTTGAACTACTTGATGATAATCGATGATACATGATAAATTGTTTCATATTACCTTAACATGTTTTTTGACATTTTTATTATGAAAACTTGAATTTAAAAGTGGTTAAGGACGTGAAAACAAAAAAAGAAACGGTTGTTAAAACCACCTTTAAAATTAAATTACCATAACACCCTCAAATGTAAACTTATTATCTTTAATTTATTGCTAATAAATATAATTTCTAAAGTACATGTTTTAGATTTTTATAAGATAAAACATGTTTTCACATTTGCGCAAAAGTACGTGTCTGTTAGACCTGACAATTTCATACACGACACAATTAACACGACACGAACACGATACGAGTTTTCCGTGTATGTGTTTTATAAATTCGTGTTTCGTGTTTATTTGTGTCTGATATGTATTTTAAATTCGTGTTTCGTGTCTTACACATGTCAAACACGAATAAGACATGATACAATTTCGTGTTGATACGTGACACGAATAAACACATATATACACATATATACTTTAGGGTTAAATTTTGTATTTATAATATATTATGGACCAATTTTGTAAAAGTCAATAACTAGTTTATAGCCATAGCTTAAAAAAAAAGCCATTAAAAACGTGTTTTTTCATGTTTTCGTGTAACACGGCTAAAAAACGTGTCTATTCGTGTTGTGTCACGTGTCAGACGATTTTTTTACGTGTCATGTTCGTGTTTGATACCCCAAACATGTTTTATAATTTGTGTCGTGTTCATGTTTAGCAAATTCGTGTCATGTAAATTCGTGTCTAACACGTTTAATTTCTAATTTTATGTAAATCAACTTTCAATTTTACCAATTCAATTTCCACTTTCGGTATGATTTTCATCTTGATTGTCCATCTTCTCTGTCTGTCCTGATTGCATTGCAAAACTCCTCAATTTGGGATTCTATTTCCACTATAAAATCTATAAACTTAATGTTAATTATTAATTACAACAAACACATGATTGTGTATATGATTATTTAAAATGTATAAATAAAAAGTTAGAAGTTTAAGCTAAAATCTTCAAATACCCAATCTCATAGACAAATAATATGTTCCTAAGATGCCATTGTATTCATCCTAAAAAGAAAAAGGAAAATCAAGTTTTCGAAATTAATTTATAAAGAAAAATAAACCTTGAAAAAGTACAATGCTTTTAAAAACACTAGATTGGTAGGTTTTTTAGACTGTGAGTTGTAAGTGAGAGCGTCAAGACTAAGATGAAAGAGAAGGAGAAAGAGACCGATCTGTAGTGATCAATGTTCGAGAGTAGATTGAGTTTTGTGAACCTAGTGTGACTTTGTAGAAATAATGTTTATGTTTGTTCATAAAATGGAAGAGAACGATAAGAGACTGATAGTAGTTATTAGGGTTAGAGACTGATAGTGATGATTAGGCTAGTACTTAGTTGTATTAGACATGTTTTTTTTCAAAACTTGTAATTATTATTATATAAATGACATAGTAAATACTAAATAAATATATATTTCAATTTGTTATAAAGTACGGATTAAAATCAGATTGAAAATTTCAACAATAACCAAACTCATTTAATTAAATACTAGACATATTGGCCTATTAAACTAAATAGAAAAATCTTCATAAATATTGTGGTTTTTAAAAAAAATTGAGTTAAGTCCTTAACTTTTTAGGTCATCAACGATGGTCCTTAGGTTTAAAAACTGTTAATAAATGGTCCCTCATGCATATAAAATTTACATTTCTTTTTATAATTAAATTTATCTAAACTTATTTTAAAAGAAAAAACCAAAATAAATAATCTCTCTCTCTCTCACCCCCACCCCCACATCCTCTCTCTTTTCCTCTCACACACAACAACACACTCTGCTCCTGTGAAAAGCCCAGATTTAAGGACACAAACACATACTCAATCAAGAACACACACAATCATATTAAATAACACAAACTCACACTTACCTACCTATAATTTGGGTCCGATGAATCACAACAAAAGAAATGATGGAGGAATTGGCTTCACCTTTTCACCCTGCCTCTCTCTGAAATTGAAATAGAAGCCACCACCCAGCTCTCATCCCTCATATTCCAATTCTCCCCTTATTATGGAACCCATGAAGATTGAATCGATATGGGTAGGGAGCGTGCACCTGAGTTTTCGGTTTTGATTTTTTGGATGATGAATAGATATGAGAATAGTAAGTGGGTAGAGGAAAGTGACGTCGTTGAAGCACTTCAAATGGAGGTTTTTTAAAAGCTTTTGTTGTTGTTGTTGCATGTTGGTTCTTCTGTGAACATTCTCCCAATCCTAGAACTAATATAGATGAATCATAAAGACCCACAATTGATAAGTATAAGGATGTACGGAAACTTGTACATGTAATGTAACTATGCTTAATTGTTTCATCCTTAAATGAAATTCCCAAACCAAAATATCGTTCAACCAAATCTAATGAAACCCAGATCAAATGAAAACCAAAACATGAAATGCAAATCATAGAAACCAGACTTGTAACCAAAATTATAGAAACAAAAATCACAGAAACCAAAAACTAAGCTTCTTCTTTCATTTAATTATGAATTTAAATCGACACGTTCTAATTTATTTTTGGTCACCGTTCATATGTAATGCACTTTAAACCCTAATTCATGCCTAAAATATGTTTTTATCA